>NC_135183.1:39185839-39413339 GCF_041146795.1 Maylandia zebra | reverse complement strand
GATATAAAGACCGAGAGAGAACAAAGGCCGGGCTTATCTGAGCCTCGTGTTTAAAAACCAGGCTTCTGGACATCAATCCTTCATTTTTCACCACAGACGTAAACGACTCACACTCGTTATGCTGCTGGTGCCGTAAATCTTCAGTTTTACAGAAAAGTGCATTATCACCGTGACGACAGCAAATTATCAATATTCCGGCAACAGGATGATTTTTCCCCCTTTATTCCAACGCAATCAAATGAATAAAACTTCAATGAGACACTGTTTTGCTCTCCCCCCCCCCCTCTGCTTCCTGTATGGGCAAAGTGAAAGTCTGGAAAGCTCAGAGAGATACTCCTACTCGTCACAGTTCATTGCTCAGATCTGTTTGTGCTTCACAAATCCTCCGATAGAGACGGAGAGGCATCTATCATTGGAGTGCTCGGTGCGTGGGGGCCCCCGCAATCTCTCCTGCCATTTTAAACACGTCTTCCCAAAGTGCCATGCACTCAGAGAATGAACCGGTTAATCTGCGACCCACTCACAGCCTTCACAGCGCTCTTCATCCCAGACTCGGACCATCTAACAGAAGACAACACGCGCCTTTGGAGCTTTGTAATCGGAGCGTTGTGGACGCGCAGACGCAAAAATACAACCCAAGACTGAAAAAGAAACAAATTAGCCAAATTACTGCTGTAAGAGAGGTACTTATTAAACAGTTAAAAGCAACTTTGTTGCCCACCAAGGAGACCACAGGTTGCAACACAACTCCCCAGCAGCAGCAGCCGTCCCCTCGAAGCACAAACTACCTTAAAAAGCCTAAGACCCAATCACAAGGACCCTCTCCTGCTGCCATGCACCTCTGACAGGTCAGAGCAGTTTTAGCCCGGCGGTTTGAATGTCGGGGCTCATCGGTGTCGCGCGGCCTCTTTTCCTCCCATAAAGTACCTGTTGGGTGTTTAGCGTGACAGTTATTCCTGTTCCTGTAGATGGCTCTTAAATCTTATTTAACGCACAGGCACCTGTAATCGTAAGTCCTCTCACACTTTGTAGACGGCTCACTGGAAGACTGCCTTACACGACTCCTTTCTGGGGTCGAGGGTTAAGTACGGGGACGAGCGAACGCTAAACCAAAAGCAAGTCGAATCGATTCAGGAGCCTCAGCTGTGATATAAACTTTATTTTACTCTTTAATTACACGAAAAGCAGGCTTTGGTCACCCTGCTGGGGTGAAAACGGCAGAATTAAAAGTACACTGTGTGTGTGTGTGTGTGTGTGTGTGTGTGTGTGTGTGTGTGTGTGTGTGTGTGTGAGCCCTGCCTGGAGGAAGCCTGGTCTTTTTGGTCACGACTTCAGCGACGACACTACAAAGAGCCGTCCACATAAAACTGTCCTGCTCATTAAGACACTTCCTCCCGTAAGCAGAGGTGACAATTTTACTGTGCAGCACTCGCGCAATCACAAACTGTTTTAATGAGTCCTATTTTATATTTGGGACCTAGAAGAACAAATATGAACATGTCGGCCCGGGCCGCCGTCGACTTGTTTCACATTTGAAGAAAAAACTACTTTTATTATCTTAATTTTATTTTTTTCTTGAATCCCATCTGGTATTACTAACATCTTTACGAATCATAAACAAAGATAAAGTCACGACCGAGGACCTTGAAGACGGGAACTTTATTTCCAAATTTCTTGCACACACTTTAATCCTTTTAAATATCCTCGCTCGTCGTGTCCTGGACGAGCGAGGATATTTAAGATGGAATAAAAGTAAAAAACTAAAAACATAACCGAGCTGCGCATTAACAATTTTAAATGAACAAAAAAAAAACAAAAAAAAAACAACAACTTCCTATACATTATATTATTATAAATGAAGCGAGCCATGCAAACTACTCAGAATGCATAATGAATTTTATACATCATATGTCAAATGAATTAGCATGTCTAACTCAGCGAGAGGGACAGGGGAGCCTCTGCTAATTGGCAGCGAAGCTTCATGCATAATTATGGGCCAAGCGTCTTTGCTGTCGCACTGTGGCAGTAGCCGAATAACGAGGAGAAAAGAGAGGGAGAGACGGCGAGGGGGAGAGGGAGAGAGAGCAAGAGAGACAGAGAGGGAGGGAGAAAGAAAAACAAAGGCCATGGAAGATGGCCAGGAAGGGTGGGTGGTGTGGGGAAGAGGGACACTGTTCTTCACAGCAGCTCATCAGGGCAGCGACAAACCCGCGACTGTCCATCAACAGCCACACACACACACACACACACACACACACACACACACACACACACACACACACACACACAGGCGAGAGCAGCTTTACAATAACAGAAAAAGCCTTTGTCCTCGTCGTGCGGTTTGTTATTTGTTCGACTTCTTCATGAATTCATTAAAAATATCGTTCTTGTACTTTTCCCTCCTCAGCTCTATCCTCAGTCCACTCCACTGAGATCGTCACTGCAGTGGCTTCTTCTCCGTCATGGCAAAGTTAATTACATCTGTAAAAACACTGTGTCAACATGCAATTACATGGGAATTAAATGATAATAGTCTTTGCCGGAGCGCAATTATGCAAAGAAAATGCCTTTTTTTTTTTTCTTTTCGTGGGTTTGCTGTCCTCATTTATGTGCGCTGTGATAGGAGAAATCCACCTATGAAAATATCAAAAAGTGCTAAACTTTTGGATAATTATAGGCACATCAGTAACATATTTGTGTGGGCAGATGAGACTATAAAATTTGTTATTCTGGCATAGAGCAGCTCAGTGTGAAGTGTGAGAATGAATGAAAATGCTGCCTCAAAAAATCTGTGTTCACTTCAAAGATCGGCTAATTTTTTTTTCCTCTCCATCAAACTTGATAGATAAAAAATAAAAACAGTTCTGCAGCGATCCATAGAATTTATGATTTTTATTTAAAGAGGGCAGAGCAAGTCCGGGTTATCTGAACGAGTAAATAAAGACGGCAACTCACACATATTCTCTTTATTTTGATGTATTTGTGAAGAGCAGTTTTTAATAACCTCGCTGCTTATTTATGGAAATTGTGTTCGATGTTCCTTTAATAAAAATTAAAAAACCTGTAAAGATGCTTTAAAGGTTCAGGATTCATCTTAGTGAAATACAAATGTAGAAAACATTTTGGGAGGAATAAGACTACAGACACTTCACAGAGCGTGTGTTACCTGAGCAGACATATGCAGACCCGGCAGCCTTGGGTGAGTCGGCAGAAACCAAACCTCTGCTTGCTGTCGATGTCCGTCAGCACAAAGGTGAAATTCTGCCCCACCTGACTCTGGGAGACCCTGGGCGACAAAACGAGGGACACGTGCTGTGCACGCTCACAAAAACCTCACAAGTGTTTAAAACGAAAACACACACATTTAAGAAGCAGCACAACAAAACACAATTAGATGTAACTGGCCCAGAAAGAAGGCCTCATTCAAAAAGGAAAACTCCCCACGAGCTAAATCTCCAGTCAAGCTCCAAATCTGATGTCACATATTTCGAGTATGACTGGTACAAAAGAAAAAAACAGTGAAAAGCTTTTCCAACCCCGAGGTAAATTCCAGTAAAGCTCAGTACACGCCTTCAACACTAGATGGCAGCAGCTCAGCTTCAGTAAAAATACCAAGGAGCCCTCCCTCCCTCTCTCTCCTTTCTGTCTTTAAAAATGGGAGTTTTTACCGTGTCACTTACTAAAAATAAGAGCTGTGCTGCTCTCAGGCTGCTGATCTGATTGGACCTACAGTCCGTACAGAAACACGCTCCCTTATATTCTCAACTTTGGCCACATTTGCACTCACAGGAAATCTCACTAACCACAACTGCATCGTGTGGGCCTGTCGCTGATGACCTCATCAGCAGCATCACTAATAAAACCTGTGGCTTCATCATTAATATGACGATCGCAGCATTCATTTCTTGGTTTGTTTTTCTTGCTTTTTAGTTTTTAAGCCGGTGAGCTGGCGTGGACGTCATCAAGTAGTAGCTTATAGCTCCTCATGGTATGTGCAGAGGACGTGTGCTTCAGGTGAAAGTGAGCTGCGCTGCTCAAATAAAACGAGGAATCGTACCTTTCCACGTCAAAGGGAAAGCAGAACTTTGGTATCGTCTGAAGGACCTCCTGCAAAAACAGAACAGAGTAGAAGGCACATCTTTAGACGCGCACACACACAGTCGTCACTGATGAAACCCATTAAAATCGTGTTTCCATATGAAAGTCTCCGGGGCTTCCGCTAAACGAGTGCTATCAACTGGCTGAACAAAATGGGGATTAATGTTGAATGTTACTGATAGCAATCTGACAAAATCTCCACATCCCAAACACTGCAGCCTGAATGCACTTAATCCAAACGAATGGGCAATATAAAGCACTTCATTTGGCAGAACAGAGAGGAGTTCCCCCTTTTTCCCTCTCGCTGTCTTTTAGAGGGACGGCGAGGGATCCTCCATCCACAGCTTGAATAATTAGCAGTTAATAAGTTCATCGATTATCAGGTGCCAACGGGAGATAAAAGGACGAGAAAGGAAAGAAAGAAGAGAGGAGAAAGAGAGGGTGGTGGTGGTGGAGGGGGAGTGGGGGGGGGACACGAAGGCTATGGTAGCAGATTGTAGTGACAATAGGCTAAGCAGCTCTGTGGGGTTAAGAAGTAGGAAGGGGGTTACAAGCCTTCAGGGCTTTACCTCCAAACACCTCCCTTGTGACTTAGGGGAGTGTGGAGGGGGTGGGTGGGGCGGGGGCACCTTTCCACCAGCGGCATATGGATTTAGACAGAGAGCAGGAACAGAGCGGCGCACCATATGGGTGAGCCACTCCAGACCGGCCACAGAGCCGCCGAGCGTCCCCGCTCTGCCTGCTAACCTGGCGCCAGGTCGCTCTCTCGGCTTCGGCCAGATTCTGCCAGGCTCTGAGGCTGATCCCGGGGACTGGGTGGCCCTCTGCTATGCTCTGGCCTCTCTTGCCATCTCCCCCTCGCTCCCTTTCTTTTGCTTGCCAGGACAGGTTGGGTATCTGTGCTTCTGCAGGGAGCAGTCGCTGACCCCCCCCCCATCAAAACTTAAACTTGCCACCTGGCACAGCACAAACACTCCCACAGCTACAATGAGCTGAACGGGCGTGCGTTTTGAGAGGACGACGTATGTGAGCGGCTGCTTCCAGGGTGGTTAAGACTCCACATTTGTGTATTTGTGTGTGTGTGTGTGTGTGTGTGTGTGTGTGTGTGTGTGTGTGTGTGTGTGTGTGTGTGTGTGTAACTGTGCTATATGTTTGTATTTGCCCACATATGGAGGATGAGGGGAGGGGCTGAGGGCGAGGCACGGTGGGTGGGAAGTGGTTGTTTTTACTCATCAGGATCTGTGATAAAATCGAGAACTCAGCAAAGACGAAGGGCTCAGTGGCAGTGAGGTCTGTGTGTGTGTGTGTGTGTGTGTGTGTGTGTGTGTGTGTGTGTGTGTGTGTGCGCGCGCGCACGTGTACATACGTGTGTACGCACACGTGCGTTACCGTCTCTGGGTGTGCGCGGCTGTAAAACTGTCACACACATCAGAGCTGCCATCGCTGTATGTGCTTGCTGCTATTATTAACCACTAACGTACGCACACCAATATGTTGCAGAGAGCCCTCCCAGGCGCACCGCATATGGCACACACAGCCAAACAGACACACACACACGGGCAAAGACACACACGTTCTCCTGCAAATAAAAACATTCCACTTGCCAGATTTCTGAGCCGTCGCAGCCCCGCCCACACCAGGTATCTGTGTTTGAGTGGCAGCTGAGGGGTTGCTGCGACTCTGATCTCACGCAGGACCACGAGGAAGTGATGCGTCTGTGCGTGTGTGATATGACATAAAAGCAGCAGGCATGTTCTCGCTCCCTCTATCTTTATATATATCCATCTCTCTCTCATATATATATTCATTAAGTCTCAGACAGCATGGAGACACTGCTGCTGTCTTTAGCATTTACACCGAGTGGACAGCCGAGGATTGTGCGGCACATCCTGAAATATGGTTTCTGATGTCAGAGAAGAAGTCGTCTCTCCTTTTTCAATCATACATGTATTTTAACATTCATCTGTTGTTTTCCAATAATTGATTTGCTCTTTATTCCAACCACAGTTTGTCATGAGGTGGCAGCAGTTTGCACACAGTCCAAATCCAAAAGATTTTCTGGTTAGAAGAAAAAGATTTGGGAATGTTTGTTGTGCTCATTAAAATAAGAGCGTAGCTGCTCGCTTTAGCCGACAGTCAGTGAATTGGTGCACGTCCATTCAGGCTTCAGTTCGATACGCCGGTGTAACTCTGACTCGTTAGCACCGATGGTCACTTCTGTCAATGACACCATCACGTCCCTCGTGCAGAAAGTATTAAATATAGAAACATTTTTTGATAAGTGTCCCTTTAAACTGTCATTTAGGTAACTGTGGTAACCATAGCCACAGATTTCTGCCTCCATCTGCAAACAAAGTAAATGGATGTTTTCTTCATGAAAACTGTCATGTTAAATATTAGGGGCGGGACTTTCGAACATCTTTTGCTTTTAAGGCTCATTTTGTGTGAAATTTTTTATTTATGTTTGTTTTGTTGAAATCGTTTGAAACAGACGAGGAATCGGTGTCCCCACTGTAGAGGATATTCTGCAGATTTCACTATCAGAAGTCTTCACTTGGACAGTCTAGCTGGCTGGGAACCAAAAGAAATAAGAGGAGGAAAATGCACCGTGTGCGTGCGAGTGTGTGTGTTTGAATCGACCCTTTATGCCGAGCCCAACAGTGTTGCTGTTCCAATATTTCTTTCTGTTTTAACCAAAGAAATCGACTGCTTGTATGTGATTTTCAGCTCGCAATCTTCCTTTGCCTCATCTGTCAGTCTGTATTTCTTCTTCCTACATCATACCTGCATTACAGGGAACTAAGGCATCTGCAGCTCTCTCACCATGACTGGGCCCTATACCACAGGGATATCTAAACACCAACGGCACAAAGGGGATGTTCTGCCACAGTTTCTTAGTACACTAAGCACACACGTGCGCAACCACACACACATGTAGACACCCCCACTTGCCATTTTCCCAAGACAAAAGAAAAAGAGGCAGCTAATATATTTGCAGCTTTGCGAGAGGGGGAGGCGGGTGTGAGGGAAGAATCTGCTGCTAGGCTGGGCTTGGCAGACACTGCTGTGTGTGTCTGTGTGCGTGTCTGTGTGTGTGTCTGTGTGCGCTGTTTATCGTGAGTGGAGACAGGGGTATCACTCAGTGAGACAGAATGCTCTGGGTTCCCCCAGCGGACGAGCGCGCTATCACTGCACCACAACACTACAACAGCGCGCAGCAGCACTGTGCAGCTTTGCACTGCAGCCCCACAGAACAGCGCGGTACAGGAGGGAAGAGCAACAAACTTTGAGAGCAGGGCGACACTCTTACATTTCTACTTTAAAAAAAAACAGACCTAAACTTCTCTTTTATTCCAGCTCTACCCTAATTTCTTTAGAAGTAATTGTAGCTATATATGGCTGAGCAAAACACTGGGGGCTGAGAGGTTTGATGTGGAACAGATCACAATGTGTGGGCCTGGCTGTCACACACACACACACACACACACACACCTGTGCACCTTCTTCGTCTGGGCGGTTGCTAAAAAGGGGGGCGGGGTTTTCAGGATCACAGCGAGGAAAGAAAAATGCAGACTACATGCTAAAGTCAGCGTCGGCCACGTGTTTCGTTTCGAGCGTGAACTTCATGAGTAACATTCACTTTCCCATATTCTTGCACACAGACGGAGGCAGACAAGCACAAGTGTTGTAGAGAAATGTGGATGAAGGCAGAGAAGGAATGAGGGTGGAGGAGAAAAGGAAGGAGTCAGAGGGAGAGAGTGACAAAGTGAATGTCAGAAGGAAGGAAGAGGTGGAGGAGGATGGATGCAACAGCACAGGGAGGCGAGGAAAGAAAGGAGGGAATGAGAAGCAGCTTGCAGTTCATGGCCCTCTCCCTATGCAGCGAAGACTCCTCCCTGGGGGTAGGATGGGGGGGGCTCAGGACTTTAAGCCCCTGCCCTGCTTTATATTCCCCTGGCTACTGCAGCCAGATCAATGCTGCTAGCTACCCGTCTCAGTCAGCCTGGCTCAGCAGGCCCTAGAGCCTTCTAGACAGAGAGCAGCTTTAGGAGGAATGGAGACTGGTGGCAGGCAAATTTGTAAATGTAACACAGATATACTTATATTAGAATCAGACCCTAAAGCATTAAATCGCAGGGCTTTCTTTGTGTGTGTGCGTGTTAGCCCATTACTGCAATTCAGACACACTTTACATTACTGTCAGCTGTTTTCAAAGCATGCTGGACCGTTTTAGTCTTTCACTGTATAAATTCACCACGCGGTGTCCGCTTCTACTTTTTTATTTTCTTGGTCAAAGTTAAGTTATCGTTTCCTGGTAATGCAATTAGAAGTGCAGACTGATTTGAAAAGTCTGCGCTGTATTACTAAAGAAAAACAAAATAACTCAAAAATAATGCGGACAAGATGTTCGCTGTGAGCGATTACCTCACCAGAGTCAGGCCTTTACAGTAAGAGTTTAACCACATGGACATCGATTAAAGCTGGGAAGACGTGCTCGAAAACGCTTCACATCTGTGCGTCGCTATGACGACACAGCTACAGAAGTGCGAAACACGCTCGGTGCGTCGGTCAGCTAATGTGTACGAGTCAACAAACCAGTCGTGAGTTACTCCAACAGGCTAACAACGTCGGCGCTGAGTATGTAAACGCACACTATTAGCATCCTAAAAGGTACGGAGCCACAAAATACTGAAACTGCAATCAAGTAAATCTGAACTACTATCATGAAGCTACATGTTTACTTCTAAAAACCTGTAAAACGGAAATATGCTAATGAATTATTTGTCAGGAAAACTCATTTTAGGCAAATTAAAGCAAAAAAAGGCAGAATCTGAATCTTTAGGAGCCTTCGTACACAGTGTGACACCAACGTCTCAAAAAGCAAAATCCACAATCTCTTAACTGTAATAGATTCTTAAAATGACCCAAGTGGGTCGTCTTCCTCAACGAGATGCATGAACGGGCCTGCTTTAGGTCACTTCCTGTGAATCTTTCATAAGTGCAAGAAAACAGTTTTTTGCAAGGTTATCTCGTGTGTCAAACACGCGCTATAAGACCACAGCGCTTTGCAGCAGGTAGGGACTCGGGTCATCCAGCCGGCCCTCAGCAGTCTAATGAAATAGTCAGCAGGGCTGCTAACACATCAGTGCTGGAAAGCACAGTATCTAAACTCACCCTTCCTTCACCTCTTCCTCTCGCACTCTCTTGCGCCCTCTCCATCACCTCCTCTTTTCCTTCCATCCCCCCCAGCCTCCGTCCTCTTTCACCTCCCTTCTAAACCCCCCTGTCGTCATCTTCGATTGCCCCCTTCCTGCATACCCCACCTCTTCCTCGCCCTCACCGAAACCCCTCGTCCCCTCTTTCGCCCCCCTTTTCCCAATTAGTCTGTCTGTGTGCAGCTACCCAGCCGATCTCTGCCCATCCTGCCGGTGCTGGTTCGCTCACCCGGCCCCTCTGGCGAACATGACAAAGAGAGATCCTCAGTATTCAAACAGACACGCTGCTTTCAAATGCCGAATGGCAGGGTCGACCTGGGTGCAGCTTTAAGCAAAATATTCAAATTCTCAGCCTTTCTTTTTTAAGAATTTGCATGGATATGCATTCATTTGCAACGTGTAAAGGCACAAGGACAGCTGAGCCTTGGTTTGAGAGAGAGAGGAAAAAATAAATAATGCAGAATAAAAATGTGTGATTGTATGAAGCCTTGATAGGGGACAGCAGTGGATTTGAAACTGTTGCAGCCGCCAAGCGACTGGCGACCCGACGACTGCCGTCAGAGAGCAGGTCTGTGATCTAACTGTAAACAGCAAACTTCCTGAACAATTTCCTGTTTGTTCAATGAACTCCAAACTGCACCAGATACTGAAGCTTACAGGAGACTTTACTGAGACAGAAGCACAGAGAGGAGGAGACACGTAAACCCAGCCTTCGTTTGTCCAAACCAAACTAGACCCAATCAAAATTCTTGATTTTTGTGGCCTCCCGCACAAACACCTTGTATGCACTGTTCAATCAATTTTCTAAACCAATAGATTGAGAAAAGGAACGAAAGATTAATCTACTGTCAAATTATAGACTACATCATATTAATGCAGTCCTTTACAAGTATCAAGCAATCAATACAAGTAACTTTTTCCAATAATGGCTACCGAGCCACTCCATCTTCCTGAATGATTCAATTGTTTTCTAGGCAGAAGATAAAAACTGTGGTGGTCGCTGTAAAGTGTCGTCTCAGGCAGCTCGTGTCCAAGAACTCAGCGCCGAAAGGAAAAATGGAAAAGTGTTAATCAAGTTACAGAAAGAGGACGCCCTTTGACCTTTAAGTTCGGCGTCCATGAACGAGTCTATGCTGGGGCTCAATGTCACAAATGCATTTCCTTATCTGAGGGAGTTTCATGTCACGATTCCAAGATGTCTCCGCTTACATTTTCCAGGCAGCTCATCAGATTGGAGATGCCCGATGCAAACACATGTAGAGGGGAATTTTTCAGCAGATGTAGAGCACGGACAAGACAAAGAAGAGGACTGAAATGACAGGGAGACGGGGGAGATGCCAGATTTAGCGATGGAATAAAAAAACTAAAAAATGAGAGAGAAGAGACGAGCAGAAGAACAATGGGCAGAGGCAGAGCTTCCTCTGGCCGCTGCAGACCTCAGACCCTGCAGAGATTCCTTTCATTAGGCTTTAATAGTATGCTGCCGGCTTGCCATTCTGACCTGCACTCTGTGCCGGTAATAAGAACGGCCTTCAGAGCCGGACCAAAGCAACAGAGCTGCTTGAGAATAGTGGGGGAAGTGGGATGGGGAGGCGGTGGGGAGAGAGGTGGAGGGGCACATGAGCCTATAAAGTGCACTTTCAAATTGACACGGGGGCGTTACATTTTCACATTCTTGCTCGCTCTGCCCCGGCTGATTGGAGAGGGAGATGGAGGGAAGAAGGAGTTTTGCCCTTCTGGATTTTTTTTCTAATTCCCTCTACGAGTTCCTGTTCCCAGTGACCCCCTCTGGTGCGGCGCGTCTCGACTGAAGGAGGTTATTTTTGATTAACAACATCCCCATGTTGTCAGAGCCACAGCTCAGATGGTGCTAAAGCTGGCAGACTGATCCTGCGGCCTTTTAAAGCACCTACCAACACCTGACAGTCGCATTTGCCTATTCCTACTATATGTGAATTTGCCACCTCTACAGCCGGAGACACGCTTTGGGGTTGTGTCAGGAAGGGCGTCCGGCACAAAACTCGTCCAAATCAAACAGTGAAGCTACCTGCTGTGGAGACCCTCTGCAGTAAACGAGCAGCCCAAAGTACCATAGCAAGAATTAAAAAAAGGCCGAGCACCCCTCGACTACAAACGTGACGTCACTTTGCATCCACGAGCAGAATGTCCTCGGTAAGATCCAACAAGGGGAGGAAACCGTTTCTCTGATTGCTTTTCTACACTTTTAGGACACAACACACACGCAGGATGAATTCAGTTATAAGTCAGTAATAATAAAACACATGACACCCCCTTAACCGCCGTCTGTCCAACCCCCAAACTCGCTCCATGGCCAACAGCTGTAAATGAGTCACCTCCAATTTTAAAGCACTCTACTGGGGTCAGTACATGGCACCTACTGTATTACACCAATTTATTTTCAGTTTATTCCTCAATGGGTGCATTTATGTTACGAGGGGGGGGGGGGGCTATTGCTCGGAGAGCGGCGTCAACAATAACACTGCACATTATTCCAGTGCTAATACCCTGTCCTGCTGATGTCCTGTCTACATATCACAGATGGGCTCAGACAGGGGAGAGCAGCAGTATTATGCCTCTGCTGAGATCTTCCACTGAATATATAACCACGTGATGGGGAGTGAGACATCTCCCCCTAACACACACACACACACACACACACACACACACACACACACACACACACACACACACACACACACACACACACACACACACACACACACACACACACACACACACACACACACAGAGTTTTGGGCCAAGAGAGCTGCATATGCCCCAAACATACAAGCATGGGTTTCATTAATGAAGTGCCAGGAGGAGAGGGAGAGGGATATAGAGAGACAGCACATGTGTGTGTGTGCGTGCACTGAGCAGCCGGGGGGGGATTTCCTTCTTTAAGCTTTCAACTCCCACCGGGCTTAGCTCGACTGTATGAACCCTGATGTGGGCCTGCCTCTAACACATGGCGTCACACACTCTCGACACACACGCGCACACACACACACGCACGGACTAACACACAAACAGAATGTATACACTGAAGCTCAGCAGGGGAGCAGTAGTGCAACACCGGCTCCTAAACATTTGGCGGTGGACGTCTCATTGACAGATGTACAAGGAATCTAGCAGAGAGGGTCGGGGCATCGCTGCGTCCTCCTCTTCCTCCTTCTCCTCTCCATCCTTCTCTCCCTTTACACCCTATTCATTTGTCATTTTTGCCATTTCTGTCTCTGACTGGTGGCTGCTGGTTGTGCCTTGTATGGGGTAGTTAAGGGAAGAAAAAAAAAAGCATGCCCAATTAAGCCACATTGCTGTGCGTGTGATAGCTCTCCTGGCAACAGCGGTATGCAGTTCGGGTGAGCCCGTCGTCTACAACCATTAAAAAGAGGCTTTCCTGGTTGACAGGAGCAACCTGTTTGCAAGTGTAAAGCATTCGTTTCCTCATCTGTGAGTTCGGCCATAACACACAAAGAGTTAGCAGATGAGCAGATGAGAATCTGAGGGTCTCTTTAAAGCCAGTTTGCATACGTTCAAGCTGGGAACTCATCGGCTGCAGTCGGCAGACTCTGGAGATTACGGCCGGTATTTGGGGACTTCTGGGTAGCCAGGCCAAGACTTCCTGTTTCAAGAGGAGGTCACAGGTTTACGACCGCAGATAAATTTATCATCAGACGATAGCAAGCACCAGACATCCATGGATGTTCATTTCTGAGCTAAAAGAGAAAAAAATGACTTGTTTCTGCCTAAATTTAGTCGGGAGGTGAAAGGATGCTGTTGAAAAGTGGAGGGCTTCAAGTTTAATGGCAGCACAACCAATTACTGTCTGAAAATTATCACTGTGATTATTATAGCTGAGTATATGTACATGAGCTGGTTCGCATGGGTCTCGTTCTTTTGACTGTCCAGAGTCTGTCTGGCTGCGACTCTGCTGGGACTCTGAGGAGCATCCTTTCAGTGTTCAAACACATTTAATGGCATCTTTTTCTAGAAGTCCTAAAAGAAAAGCCGTAAACTTTTTATCCAACGTTGTGTTGACAGCAGGCAAAAATCGGCTTTTTGGCGTCTCTTCAAAAACAACCAAAGCTCGTCCAGACACGGCAGCTCAACACAAAATGCGACGACGGAGATTCATGTGCAGAACCTGTTTGGAGATAGCAGCACGTTACCCTGAACAAAGACCTCCGATGACCCGTGCAGCAGGAGGTGGAAGGATGTTTTTGCTAAAACTCTCCCAGTTCCCCGTTTCTAAATTTCTGTTCCCTCGCCGTGGCCACGTGTGCAACAGCTGCCTCCAGCACAGCTTCCCGGCTTGCACGTATAAAATGGAGGAATATAATAAACCTACTAGTTTGTTCTTCCTAAAGTGAATTCAGATAATGTACAGATTAACTGCATACATCTGTGTATGTAGCTGAATCCACTACTCTTCACTTGCAGGTTGGGAAACAGCCAACAGTTCTTTCCTACCGATTTCTCTTCGCCAGTCATTCGCCGATATAGGAGAGATGTGAGCAACAGGGCGTGAAAACACTTCCCCTGCTCTCCTTTTCCCTCTCTACTACTCTTCTTCTCCCAGGAAGGCAGCCCAGAGGTCAGTGCAATCAAGACCCATGAGCAACAAAGGGCCCCTAGTTAGGCGTCCAGCTCAGTGCCTGAGCCAAAGGCCAGCTTAGTGGGGCGAGACTGTCCATTAGGCAAGACCCTGGAACACCCGAGGGATGTGAGGTGAAAAGGGTTAGAAGGAAGAATAAAAACAGTATGAACCCAGTCGCACACACACACATATTCTCAAAGACATACACAGATCATATGAGGCCTTGTTTGACACTGCTGTCAGGGTGCAGTGAAGGGGAAAGACAAGGCCCTGTGACACGCTGAGCAACACACACACACACACACACACACACACACACACACACACACACACACACACACACACACACACACACACACACACACACACACACACACACACACACACACACACACACACACACACACACACACACACACACACCTCTCCATACGTGTAAACCCAAAGAAGGTAATAATTCCCATGTTTTTACAGACTTTCACAACAGTGTCTCACAGGTTTGCGAGCTGACCATGTGATCTACAACAGTGCCTCCAACCTCCGTCGCCGTCTTCTCCTTTTACACTGATCTAATTCAAACTTTCCTGTTATTATATCCATCTGTTCTCCTACTGCTTTTCTATTTTGCTCCACTGGGCATCAACCGACAGCAACGCATCATCGTCTTGAAGCATGTCTGGGCCCTGCCTTCGCACACCCACAAGGACTCCTTCACCACCGCTCTCGCCCACTTTATCCTCTTCTCCTTGGGGTCAACCCTCAGTTCCCTCAGGGCTGAAGTCACCAATCATGTCCACCGGTTCCTACGCTTTACCTCCATCCCTCAGACCGCTGCTGTCTCACCAATCCAATCGACCTCCCTTTCCCTGCCTCCCCCACCCAGGGCCAAGTCCACAGAACTGTGGCCACCAATCACGGCGTGTCAGGCAGCCGGTCCTGATGGAGCACGGTGTCAGAGCAACGCTGAAAGCTGCCGAGGATGAAGCCTCGAGAGACCGCTGCCTCTCTTCGCTCTTTTTCTTCCTCTGTCTGTCCCTCCCCTTCTTCCTGTCTGGCTGATGACTCGGCGAGCTTTCCAGCAGAGACAGATATACAGGACTGTGTGACGGGGAAACACGTCAAGTTTAGCCTGAAGTCATGACATCTCAGTGACAACGGTGGTCACAATTAAAGAACCACAAAGACAATAGCTCTATAAGGCTTTCCATGTCAGGGTGAAAATAACCCAGTCATCTTTACACTGGGATGAACAACAACATTACAGTTTACACTCTCATTAATATTAAATTAAATCATTGCAAATGCAGAAGCAGTGTGTAGTACTGTACACTTTCTGTATCGACTGTATCAGGCAGACATGTTTGTGAATAATCTTTAGCTGACTGAGGTTTGTGGGCATTTGCCCTCATTTCAGTTTGAGTGTCCTCGCAGCACTTTCATCTTTCTTCCCCGTCTCAGCCGTTCGGTCGTAGATCTGCTGCTGTGCTCGCCGTTATTTCCTGTTTTATGACCCAATTTTAGGCCATACTTTAACTGTCTTTAATACAAAGAGGTTCATGGTCAACTCAACGACTCCAACATGCCCAGATCACCTCCTCTCCTCACACCACCGTGCTCGACGATTGGTGCGAGGTGCTGGTCTGCCGTAAGGTTGGGAGATTGGACGAATATATCGACAATCGGCGATAGGCCGAGCCCTTCGCCCATCGTTTGTAAGTAAGTTTGCTATTAAGGTTGGTTGAAGCTAAGAGAAGCAGTCAACGGAAAAAATAACAGCGCTGTTTTAACATCTCCAGCTACAAGCAAAAGCAGCGATTCATTTACTGAAACTCATAACAGAAAGAAAGAACGGCAGCAGCCGGTGTTCAGAAAACCCCCAAAACATTTTATTTAAATTAAAAAAACAGAATGGAGAGGAGGGAAACAAGAAATACACGATTAAACAAAAAAGTGGTCTCTTCCAGCACACGTTAAAAAAAATCTCTGATGTAAAGTTCAGCCTTTTGTGTGATTTGGCACATTTAAAAAAAAGAAAAAAAATCCAAAAAGTAGCTGCATTATAAATCTCATCTCTCTCGTCGACATTAATCCTGAAACAAAGAAGAAGAGAAGGTAAAATATTCCCTCCAAACAAAGCTTAGAAATTCTAAATGCGCAAATCAGCCCATCAGGTTACGTTGCTCCGCCCATTAAAAAGTCGCCTATCATCGGTTATTTATGGAAGCCTGCTTCCGCCACTAAAAAGTAAAAAACAAATCCATAACTCAAAATTCTGAGTTATTTTCTCGAAATTTCGAGTTATAGATACTTTTTTTTGGGCAGAAACGGGCTTCCATAGGTTATCGGACTGACGATTGTTGGTTGGAAAATTTTTATATATCGCCAAACCGTAATATGCCGTGTTTGGTTCATGCCAAACGTAGAGGCGTATCATAACCAAACGTCAACCTTGGACATCCATCCTTCGATCGGATGAAATTTTGCAAACCTGAGCTGTGAATCCACACAAAGACACAGCAGGTCTGTACCGAGGAAACAAAGCGCATTTTAACTTAAAACTGCATGGCAGCAAAAGAAACGCACACAGTGAAGAGGAAAAGTGCATTACTATAATTTCTCCACAGAATAAGTCCCAGAATGCATTTAATAAAAACGTGATTTCTACATAGCGATGTATCAAAGCACAGATATTTCCTTAAAATCGAATTTGAACCGCAGCCTTGGCATAAATGAAAAACAGCATGTTTTACAGTCAACTCGATGCAGTTTGTAGCAGGAAGATCAAAGCTTCCTTATTACAGTAAAATGTGTGGAATAGCCACGGAGAGTTAACATCAACCTTAATAGTTAAAAGAAGGCCTTGCAGTAAAAACTATTCATAATTCAATATTTCCTTTATTTCTCTCTTGATATTATGCTGAACCCAGAGTGGATGAAAAAAAAAGATACTGCGTGTGTATAATTTGCAATTTCATGCAACAGTGGCTCATGAGGGGAAATATGAGAGAAGGATTGTGGAAACATGAAGGCTGATGAACCAGAGGGGAGCGTAAGGAGAGGACGGACAGATCTGTGTGCAGAGATGGAGATGATGTGACAGTCGCAACAAGACAGAAAAGAACATCATTACAAACACAAGATAAGACCACTCAGGAAATCGACTCAGCCGTGGATTTCCTGAGAGTAACAACAACTAGTTTCAGTTGCCACAATCATCTTCAGCAGGTATGAAACAGCCCGACACAAACCTTTAAGCATACGTGCAAATATCTATTATTAGTGAAAAAGGAAAACAATTCTCTTGATATCAAATGGTATGGATAACAGAAACACTCCCACTGGGGGGATGCTGGGTCAATTTGGATTTGTTTCGAAGTTACTAAAAATAAATCTGATTTTTCCAACCAATCGCTGTCCAGGTAAGTGGACTGGTGGAGATGCATCGACTCTGCTCTGCTCTGGGATCCTTGTCTCATCGTTTTTCCAGACTTACATAAATTTAAGTCTTAAACTTCTCGTTCCCCGAGATGATTCATGCGTTTCATTTTATGCAAAGCTTAAAGGGCTCGACTACGTGACTATTTGTTAAACTGGTTAACTGATTAAACAGAGTGAAAGTAAAAACAAGGAAATAAAACTGCAGCGTTTGAGATGGAAAACTGAGTTTTACACTCGAAAGCAGAGCAATTTGCAGAAGGGAGTGTCCGAGTGACTAACTTCACATTTTGAAATATGGTGGAGCTGCAGACAGTTTCTGCAAGTTGGTCCTCTGTTGGTGGAACTTGCTGAGTGTTTATCATATTATCCTCTGTTCTTTACACAGAAGTGGGCCTTCTATACCACACTGTGGTGTGTGTGTGTGTGTGTGTGTGTGTGTGTGTGTGTGTGTGTGTGTGTGTGTGTGTGTGTGTGTTTTCCACTACTTTGGGATGAGATCTGAGAGGAAACGGACAGATTTCCATCTGTCTGCTTCATTTGCAAAAAAGAAGAAAAAAAAAAGTCCTTCTTATGATTCAAATATATGCTTTAGCCACCTCTCTCTCCCCTCCCTCCCTTCCTCTCTCTCCCCTCCCTCCCTTCCTCTCTCTCCCCTCCCTCCCTTCCTCTCTCTCCCCTCCCTCTCTCTCTTCCATCTCTGCTTCTCTCTGTCCAAATGGCATCTGTGGATGACCAGGGCACAAGTCTCAGGGGTTGATAGAGAAATCGTGTTGGGGGGAGAGAAGGAGCGAGCACCTCTCGCTTCACATTTCCCTAGCACCACCCCGGCATGCCAGCCTGCAGTCTGTTCTCCTTTGAGCTTTCTATTCTACCACTGAACAGGAGAAAAAAATCAATTCATATTTCCATAATCCACACTCCTGTCTGTCTGCATGTCTTTGCCTCTCCCCCTCCTTCCATCCCACTCTCTCTCCCTCTCTCCCTCTTCCTCTCTCTACCCCTTCTCCCCTGGGGTAGACTAACCCCTCCACCCTGATCCTACGGCCTACAAATGTCATTACGCTGAGCAACAATAACGGCCTAAACAAAAGGAGGCCTCGCTCTGAGCTGCGAGCCCCTCTGCAGAGATCGCTGGCTGCTGCCGCCATATGCCGGCCAGCTCGGGCCACAGAAAGAGAGCGAGACTGTGGCTACAGAGGACTCCAGCCCTCAGAGCCACAAAGGAGGAAAGGAGCCTTAATCCTGGTAATGAGGCCCGTGAATACAGCCTTTATGTATACGGGGGAAAGGGCCAATCCCTCTGTACACAGCAGGCTAACTGGCCATCTTAAGGGCCATCTTATCCACACAAACGATCTGGTCGACAACAGAATGAAAGAAAAGCGAGGTTGCGGGGGGCTAAAAAGGACAGCCACGCTGGAGAGGATGCACGAGGCCCGCGTCAACACAAAAACCGTGTTGGCCCTATGTTTACGTCTTCATTTCAGTTCCCCCCCTTCGCTTCCATTTCCTGTTCTTCCCTCTGCAAGTGTGTAATTTCTTGCTCGCTCTCCCATTCCCTCACTGCCTTTACCTCGTACTCTGATAGCACGCTCTGGTTCTTGTGGGGCAGGCAGACATCGCCTGAAGCATCTTTCTACAACTCAGTTTATTTCTCAAAGTGGATCAGAGAGGCAGGAGAGCTGTTTAAACTCACTAGCTATGCTGCTGTGTTGAAGTCTATCGTAACCTTCGCCACATATTGGAGTCTATCAGCTACACGTCTGTTTATTCCCTCCTCTCAGCTGACAGGCTGCCCAAAGTCATCCGTCCAGCCATCCGGCTCCAGGATCTGCTCTGTGGTTGCTTTTAGCACCGAACACAATGTACAGCCCGTCCTGTCTTCTCTCTCTCAGCCTCCGCTCGCCGATGATGGGCACACGCACGTTGTTAAAGGCTGCGTTACTGTTTTGATCAAGTTGGGTTTAATAGAGAAAACACGACACCCCGCTGGGCTGCTGTGTTTTTCTGAGGGTAAAGAGACTTTTAAATGAAACGATATTTAATCCAGAGTTCACAATTTCCCCGTGAGAAGCTGAGAAAAGCTGTGACTAGCATTAGGAAGGTTTTCAGGAGCCCCCCCACACAGAAGCTGGTCATAGACATTATTAACACAATTCATCATATGGAACTGATTACCCTCTCACTGCGGCTACAGAAGGAGAAAGGAGAGAGACTTTGGGAACGATGGGATCGTTATACGTCAAGAGACTAGAAACGGATACCTCTGTGATGCAGAGGGACAGCTGCGAATCTGTTTGAATGGAACATGCACCTGTGTAATATGTAATATGTGTAAGTAAAACAAGGCGTTGTGTATTCTGGAATATGTGAACATATGTGAATGTGTTGGTTTCCCTTGCCCTCTTTAGTTCTGTAAGTAAATTAAGATGAAAATCAATAAAGAGAAAGTATTTTTTTAAAAAGGAAGGTTTTCAGGTCACGTTCACTCCCTCATTGGTTCTTATTTGAACCAATGAGGGAGTGATGAGGCTCGGGGACCGAAGGCGTCCCATGAGAGAGCGCGGCACTGCATTTTAACCAAAAACAACGTGTATTTAATGTGAACCTGTGGTTAATGTCTGCCATATAGCACTGGTGCATCCTTAGAGCGAACCCAGGATTGAGCGGCTGGACGTTTGGGCAGACTCAGACTTCAAACGGTTAAAGTTTGCAGCCCGTTCGAACCTGTGATCACCTGACTGCTTAACTTCATCGCACAAATGGTTTCCCCACGTTCTCTGCTTTGGTGAGAAACTCCATTAAAGTGAAGAAAAATAAATAAAGTCGGAGTATGATTTGGAATTTAAGTCGCACAAACTGGTAACAGACACCAACCCTCCGAGTGATTTGTATCAGAACGCTGAGCCAAAGAGCACAAAACAGATGTTTTATTTTTATTTCCGATTTCGAATGAACAATAAATGGAAACAAAAGGCAAACAGGAGGACAACGAGACACAGAGAGGAAAACAGAGGTGCGCATTCCTGTCACGGTTGCATGATAATTACTGATTCGTCAGTTATTGAAGACCTGCTCACTGCTTTTCATTACCAACAACAGACGTACAGTGAGACGGAGAGTAGGAGGGGAGAGAGAGAAGGAACGGTGGAGGTGGTGGTGGTAGGTTTTGGGGAAGGTTACCACAGGATGGCAGGGTGAGTGAGGGCATTAGGAAAAGGAAGGAAGGGAGATGTGAGAAGAGGAGGTGGTAGAGGTTGTCTGTAACATTGAACCAGGGGAAGATTTGGGGGGAGAGACAGACAGAGGAATGAAAAAGCAGAATGTGTTCCAACCTGGTCTGTGTGGTCCTGGGGGAAGCTCCACAGCACGGTTGGATCTAGAGGTAATTGACAGACAGCATTAATCAGCGGGTGAGAAACACACCGTCTTTGCTAGCTGCCTCAGAACACATACATATTAATGAGAGGGGTGGGGGCAAGGGTGGCTGCTGTGAGTCTGTGCACGCACGCACACATGCATACTCGCGCACACACACACACACACTCGCGCATGCACAGAGTGAGCAGCACACAGTGAAAGACAAGACACAGAGTGTCTCGGCTGCATGCGCTGTAAATATGCAAATCTATACTCTCGTTGTAGATATGAGTTTATATTACGCACCAAATCATGCACGTTTAAGCCGCAGTAACACGCACCCCAGTTTATTTGCTTAATTATTGCTACATTGATTCAAGCCTGGTGTTGCTGAGGAGATGTAAATCTTACACTAAAAGGTTTATTATTATTATTATTGTTGTTGTTATTATTCTGCAGCAGCGCTACATGAAACCCAGCACACTGCGATATCCATTTGTAGTAAACAACTTAAACAACACTGATGCTGACAGATTAGCCAAGGTGATTAACTGGTTTTGAATAAAGGAAATGAAATATGTGTGATACCCGTTTTATCAGCCAGTGATAAGAATACAGGAAGTAAGGCGTGTTCGGCGTAGAGAGCGCTTCTATGAAACACTCTGTGGTGCACTTCTGGCTTCTGATCAGACAAAATTCAACGTCTGGTGTTTTATGAGGAAAGCCTCAACATATCGCATCCTCGCTGCGCCAGATACAACCCGGTAAGTTAATAACAGACACGACAGACCAGCCAACAGTACTGCGATCATCCAGCAGTCGTATGTATTTAGCAAAGACAGAGCACAGAAACCATTTCCAGAATATCTGGATAGTGAATAAGGGCGTGTTTGGCACACGTGATAAAGAACCGCGTAATCGGCGCCTCGGCCGACGGTTGCCTCAGCGCGACCCACGAGCGTCCAAACTACACACGCTAGTTTCTCTCAGGCTTAATGCTTTGTGTTTGAAATGAAGCGATCACCCAGCCACAGCCAGAACACAGGGGTCTGTGGTAAACATGGCTTCCACAGCTCCAAGGTCACCCCGTGACCCTGGCAAGAACAGCGAGGGTTTGCACAGACAAGCTCACACATGCCAAGTTCACTGTCACGGCCGCAGAAAAAGGCCCACGGGCTCATAAACACCCCCCCGCCTCTATGTAAACAAAGCAGAACGATGAAAAAGTTCATGTGAAAGCAGCAAACCTCTCCAGAGTTCACCCGGTCTGAAACGCGAGGACGACTGAGCCCTCTAACAGAAAGCTGAATGCACTCGATGGACCTCGAGCCTAAAAATAACGCAGAGAAGAGAAGACGGCTGCTCGGATGAAGACGCTATGCAACACCACGAGTAGCTTTGTGGCTAACGCACCGGGCTGTCCGCGAGAGACAGGGGGACACAAAGGACCCACGGATGACGGGACGCAGCACAATCAATGATGGCTTACATAATCCTGTTGGATCATTTCATGGGCCCCATCCTGAAAAGACTGACAGAAAAAAAAAGAGCTCCAAGCTCTACGACCCCCCATCGCCCCGACAGTTCGGCCTATTTTATGCTTATTTACTGGGTGAGAGGATGGGAACTGCTGCTGGTGAACGATGCAGGACAGAGGAACCAGACGGCTTGTTCTGTACACCACCTCAAGTATTGATGAGGAGATATTCCAACCTATTCACCGTGCATGAAAACGGCCCCAATAACCTTTAAATCGGCCCCTTCGATCCAGGAAAAGTCCCTGCGTGCCTACCTGACATGTTCATTTTGAGTTTGGAGTCATGCCTCGAGCAGAGAGAGAGCGACTACACGCAAAGAAGACTTTTCTGGTGCAGCAGGAAGAACTTCTGAACATTATCAAACACCCTCCTTTATCATTCATGTGTCCTTCTCGTCTTTGCTCCAGGTGTTTCTTCTTTCGCCTCCATTCATTTTCTCCATCCCAGCGATTTCAGCTCTATTGCTGCTCCTTCCACACTCACCTCATTTCTCCCCCCTCATCCCACCCTCCCCAGTTCTGCACCCCCTTCTTTATTTTTCTCACCGTCTTGCAATCACATACCCCTCCCCTTCAGAACGTCCAGGGCGTGTGGTGGACGCAAGAGGGGGCCCGAAGGGGGTTAAGGCTGAAAGTTGAAGGTTACAGAGGTGAAGAGGACCCCCGCTGCTCCTCCAGGGGACACAAATGTCACTATGACAGATCCTGCACTGGTTTATCCTCCCTCCCCTCCTGCACACGTGCACACACAGTGAGAGCTCCGTGATACGTCTCATTCTGAAAAACACCTGAACTCTGCAAAGACCGCTCCAATTCATTTTCCTCTGAGAACGACGTGCAGAATGTTACTAGTTCAAACAACCTGTCGTATTGTTTATGACGTGATTTGCACGTGCACTCTCCTCTGTGGGTTTAGACTCTGGCTCCAGTATGATGTGGACGTCATACTTACATGTTTTCTGTTGCTAACAAGGACATAAACCACTTCCTGTGTCCAGCAGACAAGGCTAGCAGCAAGCTGGAGATACAGTGTGTGTGTATATGCATGTGCACATAGAATAATTAAAGGTAAAGGTGCTTATAGGGCACCTTTCTAGTCAATTTGACCAGTCAAATCAGTTTCTACTACAAGTCTTATTCATCACACACACACACAGCGTTTTTGTCCAACATCCAAATAGACACACTCACACCCTGATGGATGGATCTCTCAGTATCTTGCCCCAGCATACTTTAGCAGGCGGGCGCGTAAAGGGCTACGAACTTCTGACTGGTAGACGACCCCCACTCTCCCGTATCCCAAATGATGGGACACTCGTGCATTTGTAACTGGAAAAACTTCAGCGCCGTGGTCGAGGATACCTCTGAAACGTCCGTAAAACCAAGCTACTGCTTCCTGCTGTTTGCTTAGACATCCATCACGCACGGGTCTTTGGGCCCACGTGCATAACAGACTGATCTGATAGACATACACCTCTCCCATGTCAATCAAACTACAGCTGACAGATTCTATACAGAGCTGTTGCAGCCCAGATTAAAACAGGACATTTTAGCTAGAGTGACGAGGTGAAAACAACCTAGAGCATATTTCACCCCGGTGGGGTGTAAACAGATTCAGTGGGTGAGAATTGATTTGAAATCACCTATCGAGGGTTAGATTCCTCCATTCGCACCTGAGAAAATTGATGTGGGCAAACGTGGCGATGAGTGAGGGCTGACCACTGGTCTGTTTGCAAAGCGTGTGCGTGCTCTGTGTGCAAATGTGTACCGTGTGAGTAGATGCGTGTTTACAGATAGACAGCGAGCTCAGGAGTGAATATTTACAGTACACTAGCTTGTCCATTGATCCCTGAGGGCTTTGAGCATGGCTGAACTCCAACAGTCACAATGGGGGCAACAAGCCGGCAGCCCCTGAGCCGTGACACAGATACTGGTGAGATGAGGGCGGTGCTGGTTGATCAAAAATCGGTGTTTTGGCAATTTCTGAGACATCTGCCTTTGAAAGTCAGTGGAAAAATGGATTAATGGGGAAAGGGTGCTGGGGCGGCGTGCAGGGCGGTGGAGGAGAGTGGAGGAGGGAAGAGGTGGGTGCGTGGCCTAAAGGCCGTCCGCAGATGAAGCAATTTGCTCGTCACCCTTCGCTTTGCAGCTGACGGTTGGTCACTAGTGAACACGCCAGGCTCTGGTAACCATATTGAAATTTCCCACCTCGACATAAGTCAGTGAGCAGTCACCTCGATCCCTCACCCAACAGCTGATGAAGTTTAGTCCTAACCCACCAACTTTGCTGCTAAGGGCAGGATTTCACAGTTGCCACATTGCTGCTAGTGTTCACCAGCAGAACGATGTGGTTAAACAAAAATAGACCTGCAAGCAACAACGAGGAGGCCGAGAATTTCTGCAGGGCACGAAATCTAAACCGGACCCGTGAAAGCTTGCGAAGGCAGTCGACGTATCAGGTTTGGTGCCCTCGCGTCCTTTTTAGAAAGTTCACCATGAAATTTGGTGGATTGTAACTGACAAATCGTTTGGATTGTTAAAAAAGAACAAGAATCTGATTACATCTGTGAGGATTTATTTCGGTGCAGATTCCATAATGTTTATCCAGTTTTTACAGCTTCTGAATGCAACATAAATATGGTCAACATGACGAGTTGTTGTCATCCTTGGATTTTGCAAGATACAACAGGAAAAACAAGTACTGAACACCTCACCAGTTTTCCAGGTGAATCTACTTCTAAAGGTGCTGTTGACATGAAATTCTCACCAGAGAACGACCAATCCAGTCCACACATGCACAGAAATTATGTGTAATAATGAGAAACGAGACGGGGAGAAGTATTGAACACATGAAGAACGGGAGAAGCATAAAGGCAGGACGGTCACGACACCATGTGACATCTATCAGTAATTAGAGTCCTGCCACTTGGTGCAAATTAATATCAGCGGGTTCATTTACAGCTGATGGCAAATAAAATGTGTCATACAAGAAACATCTCATGATGGTTAAAACCAGTGAGCTCTCTCATCCGGCACTGGTTACAGAAGGATTTTCCCAGTGAGCAGTGTTGTGTAATCTGAAAGGACAAAGAGCATCATTTCACCGTAAAGAGTTGTCCAAGACTCAACCACCGAGGCCTGTGCGCACACTCACCACACAAGACTCCACTGCAGGAGACAAAGCACGTTGAGACGTGTTTGCTTACGACAATAAGCCAAGCCTGTGAAGTACTGGGAGAACGTCGTCACCTGAGACCAAAACTGAACTCTCCGGGTGCCGTAACACACACCACGTTTGGAGGTCAAAACACCAACAGGGTTGGAGGTGGGAACATCAGGATGTGGGGCTGTTTTTTAGCACGTGGCACCGACACGCTTCACATAACTGATGGAAGGATGAATAGAAAAACATGTACCAAGACATTCTTGATAAAAATCTGCTGCAAGGGTGACGTTTGAGCACGAGGGCGATCCCAAACACACGGCCAAGGAATCTCAACTGGATTCAGAGAAAGCAAATAAAGCTACTGGATGACCCAATTCAAACCTATGTAAGAACTAAAGGTCAAAGTTCATTGAAGACGCCCATGAAACCTTTATGTGGAAGGCTGGGCCAAAATCACACCTGAGTTTCTGCACACAGGAGGCGTCTCGGAGCATAGGAGGAGCATTAAAGCATGTTCAACACTGTTTTCTCTTTGTAATTTCTCATCATTGCACAAACCTTAACTTATGGACATCTATGACATTTAGACATTTGCACGTCTGGATTGGACGGTTTGTTACCAACATCTGATGAGAATTTTATGTCAACGGGGCCTTTAGAAATCGATTTACTTGGAAAAATGGTGAAGTGTTCAACACGTATTTTACCTGGTGTATGTCAGACACTAACAAAATGCCAATAAAGACAAAACACATTTCTGCAGCCGTCCATCAAATGAGTTATTAGTTTGGACAACCTCAGGAACAGGCGACGCGTCCGATACATAAACTCGTTTCTTCCCGTTTCACCGCCGATTTGATTTGAGAGTAAAAATCTGAATCTAGACCCAAGTTTTTTCAGTTTTGGTAAAGATATGAGATCAGCACAGTTCGACTGACTGGTTTTGGTCACTGGTGGAACAACGTAGGAGACAAACCAACAAACATGACGTGGTAACGCTACCTTTCCTCCGATATCTTTAAGTCTTTGTATAAATTTCTATCCGATACTTCTGGCACATTCAAGTAAGCAAAAAAAAGAAAAACGCTGGCATGTTCGACTTGGCATAAATCTACTGCTTCTTGGGATTTTCAAGTAGGCTAAAAAGAAGCTGTTGGCAGAGGATGTCATCCCTAACGCTGCTGGTTGGAAGAAAAAGTTGGCTCGTTACAGCAGCGTGTCAGAAACCTCTCGCTGCCCAGTGCAGCGTGGCAACTCGCTCGACTTCAAGTCATTTTGTCACCAAACTAAAAACAGGAAAATCCAACTCGCACGATGCTAAATAAAAACGAGTCTTTTCAAACTATTCGAAGAACCCCGACGACGATCGCGGTTTACGACTGCGCTGCAGAGGCGTGTGCGCGTTGTTCTATAGGATCGCCTCAACAACAGCAACCTGAATGCGCGGCTTTAAAACCGTTTTCAGCAAAAACCCTAAATCCAGTGTGAATACACATTTAGATGAAAGCCCCTATTTTATAATTCTCTATACTATGTGAATCAAACACAGACTCGCAGCCCTCGTGGCCATCCACTGTTCTAAAGGCATAAGAAATGCACTTTTTTCACCTTATTCCACGAACGACTGTGTGTTGCGAGTGAATAGGGGGCCTGTTTGTTAAGAGAGGCCAAATCCCATATGGTGAACAGCAGCTCCTCTGGTGAGAAGAGAATCTGCGAAAGCCACCGGCAGCCCCTCTCCTCCATCCGAGCTCCAGAGATGAAGGGATGCAGCGCCTGCCTCTCCTTGTTCCTCCTTTCTCCCACTCCCTTTGCCTCCCTTTCTTGGCCAGGGGTTAAACTGCTGCACTCTAACCTCCTTGGCAATGATTTCATTCATTTCAGTTTCTCTCACTCACTCTCATCTCTGAGAGATTTATTTCACAGTGTGCAGTGGATTAGGCCCCCCTCGTATGCCCCTGGACAAAAGCATTGTTTTAGCGCCGGCCCGTTCGCTGTAACTGGAGGAAGCCGCCGCTACCCGGCGTCCACAATATGGCCATTGTGGACACGGGGCTAGAGGGACCCTGCCTCCGAGGCCGTCTAGACTTTGAGCCTGGGCCGAGTGGAGAAACGGGGAGAAAATCCCATCAGGCAGTGGAGTGAAAGTTAACTAAGGTAACCTGCTGTGAACCTGATGAAGATGTCAAGCCAACATATGGCAAAAAATGTCTATTGTCAGAACGGGGAGCTTTCTTCCCTCTGAGGGAGGGTACGGTAGGAGGAGACGAAGGGCGGCTAAAGAAAACCGGGGATGGGAAGGGGCTATGCAACCTAAAGAAAGGAATAACTGCGGTGGTCATCGTTTTACTTCTGGATCAGTAGTCTTTTTCTGGCCGGGAGGAGGCCCAACCCCTCCGCGCGCAATTAAAGGCGTAAGCAGATTAACTGGCATCTTTCAAAGGCCAGCAGAAAGAAAAACACTCGCAGGCGCTTTAAACTGTTTTTCCCTTTTTGCCCATCCAGGCTTACATTTCATGCCGATTTAGCGAGCGGAGGTTCGGAAAGAGAAACTTCTTAAACTATGATATGGTTCTTAGGTGTTCTAACACCGATTGGTCACACCGTGTTGGTACACGATTAAATTAAAACCTGACGCCGCAACACAAAACACCATATAATCGCTCCGCTGCGTGGCACCGTTGATCTAGATTGGCTCCATAAATAGGTCTTGATGATATTTAATTCCAATGCTTCAAATCTGAATAAACAAAAGGAGAAAAGAAGAAAAAAACCCTCTAAGGTAGAGCCTGCTTTACCAGCCAAAAAGCCCAACTGGCAGGCTTCACATGCGAGAGATGTTGGCCTCGGGGATTTCGAAGCCATCTCTACAGCTACATCTGAAGAAGATAAACAACAGTCTCAGCTGGAAGGAGAAGAAAGAAAGCGCTGCATGGAGATGATGTGACCCTATTAATGCCACATTAGTTGTTCTGTCTTTCCAGCTATGAGAGGAAAATGCTTCAGTGGGATGTGCAGAGAGAGAGAGCGAGGGAGAGAAGTGAAAGCGATACTGTCTCCAGGCTAGTTGGGATGCAACCCAATTTCACAGCTTCACGAATGAGTGGCACAGCATATGGATGCAACCTTTGTGACAGCCTCTGTGTATCACCACGTATCAGCGTTGATATTCCCAGTCAGATTCCATACTGGTCCAACATTATGTCAAACGCTGGCTCCGCATGACTGCATCTTCAGCGCAACACCAGCGTGTTTGTCGGGAGGAGGCGGGTGTTAGCCTCCTAAGCTAAGAAGAAAAAAACAAACTGGCGTCTCCCAGGACAGACTCTCTAAACCTCCTGCTCGACGTGCACAACAATGAAACCGATGATGGCAATAAAAATCCCTAAAATCTGAGATATAACCTGGAATCCAAGTTATGACCTAGATTTGTCTCTGTGATACTGAAGCAGACGACAGAGTTTTGATTACAGCAGCACAAGTTTAAGGTGAGGATCTCGCCGCCTGGCTGCCGGCTGATTGGTTGGAAAAACCCAACATATCTGCACATAGTCACGGATTTCCTTCCATATGGTCCAACCATCTGCCTCAGTCAACAGCATCTATAAAAGCAATGTAAACGAACAACTCTATTATTAGGCTAATATGCATAAAAACAAGAGCACACCGAGGTGCAACTTTGGTCATTTTTTCCTCTTTTATTCCACAAATCTTGTTGAAACTGCCGGAAAACGTTTGTAAAAGACACTTTGTTGCAAAGCAGAATTTGCTGGGTCACGTGACCGATAACGTATACGGTTTAGGAAAAGCTGCTGCTCGGGGTCATTGTCAGACAGTCGGATACTTGGGAGAGAGTTCCTTTTCTTTTCTCTGAGGTGGCGGCAACAGCATCAGAGGAAACGCTGTGCAGAACAGCAGCTCCTTGAGATGCGGAGGGGATCGATCTCTGTTAATGTCATATGGCACAGCACCCAGAGGCAGCCGCGTGGTACTGATGACAGTGTAAAGCCTTGCCTTTGGCGGCTACATGCTCGGTGCTGCCGAGCTGTGATTTGAAGTTCACATGTAAAGGCTGGCAGACAGACAGCTCTCAGTCAGGCAGTCAGTCAGTCTTTCCACAGGGATGACAATATAGCTGTTAAAAGCATACGATAGCTCCTAATCTCCAACACATTCACGGGGATCTCGGTGCTCTGCAGGACTGATGGACAAAGTACTGACAGAAACACACACACACACTTCTCAGAAATGTAATTGGCTTCTGCAGAAAAGTGCGCACCACGTTTTGCAGAACAACAACTTATAAGGGGAACACACCACGTCCTGCAGAACGCCATCTCTAAAAATAAAGGTAAATAACAGCTTGCATTACCTTTGCTGCAATAAAACATTTTCAATCACACATCACCGTGTAAGCATCCTGTTATTTAAGAAAAAAAATCATCTTACTCACTTAATCATTCTTCAAATATTTTCTCTGAGCAAACAGAACAATGAGTCAGCAAAACTTCCTCCAGAACAAACTCGCACCAAAGCCCAACATTTATCAATAGGCTTCATATCAAAGTAAAACCACTGTGTCGATACGAAAACAAAGGCCCAGTGGCTAAATGATGATTTGCAATGATAAATGGTCTCAGACATCCACACTGACCTATATTTTCTGTCCTGAAAAAATAGGCCAGAACCCAAATTAAGGGCCAGCAGGGGCGACTCCATGGATGTAAACGCCATCGTCTTCAGAGTAATTGTGGGGTGTTAGGCAACATCGGAGCAGCCTTGGGTGGAGAGACGTAGCCTGAGGGCAAAGCTGCTGGCATGTAAATAGTGAGAATAGAAGCTGAGATGACAGCACAGACAGTTTTATTTGGCATTAGACACCAAATTAAGGTCTAAAGGACAACAGCCTGGATGTCAGGATACCAGTGCTCACATCACGTCAGTAAGTAGGCTGATTTCCTTAATTGCCGGGGGAAACATTTCTATCTTCACTTTACGTGGCTCTATGTGGCATCAGCCCAGTGAGATTTCACCTTTTGCAAATTTGTGGTCGTTTCCACAGTTTTCCTGTCTTTTTTTTGTTTTCTTGTTTTTTTTTCACAAACAGGACCGACCTCTGAGAAGCAGAGAGCGGTCGGCTTTTTTGTTTTTAAATCAAAAACATTCACATGTACACCTCACACAAAGTGGTGTATCGTTTAACACGGTTGGTAACCATGTTACTCGCCTCGTTCCCGCTGCACACGATACAGGAAGCGGGCCAATTCATGCAGTCATGAAACGTGACTCAACCCCTAATCCTTTTAAAACCCCGTCACCGCCGTGCTCTACATGACAGGCGCAAAAGTCCACGTATTTCCCAGCACAACTTTTTTCCTTGATGAAGTCTAATTTGCAGACCAGGTCAGATTCAAACTCTCTGCAACACTGAAACAGGGTCTGTGCTAATCCTGTTCATCGGTGGGCTAAAGTAGGCCACGCTGGTATTACACGCATACGGACCAGCCAATCATTATTCTTTCAGTCTGAATAATTGGTTGTGTGTGTGTGTGTGTGCGTGCGTGCGCATGTTTGTACCATCTGCTGCTCTGCACATACACACTCCTGCCCATCAGCTGAGTTTAGCAGCAGGAAACAAGCCACCAACACTTCTTAAGCTGCAAGTGGAGGTAATGTCATGAAACTCTTCTGCTTTCATCAAATTCATTTTAAATTATTGATCCATCCCTGCTTTCTCCCACTTTTCTTCTCCCCTCCTGTGGAAGGGGAGAAAGTCTAAAAATAGCCGGTGAGTGTCGGTGCCTAGAAGTCTTTCCATGTTCTCCCAGTCTGGCAGCGTGAGTGAATTCAGACGAGCCTCCTGCAGCTCCCACAGCCGCTGCGTCTCATCTCATGCACAGCCTCGCACATCCGTACCGATGTGCATACGCATGCACGGCCGTACGTGCGCGGGGCACACGCTATACATTTAAAACACGTACCTGCTATCACGCAGTCTCTCACACACACACAGAACTGTTTGCCCTCGGAGCTCGAGTGCTGTGTCAGTCCGTCGGAGAGCTCAGCGAGCAACCCCCCCAAAGATTCCCACCTCTCCGTTTATAAACCACCGCCATCAGCATAATTCTTCCTCACATACCTGCCTGCCACACCCTGTCTCAGTTTGCCCCAGTTCTTCACACTTTAGCCAAAAAGACTCTATTTTAAAGAAACAGCAGTTAAGATGATGCATGGATCGGTGCCACAGCATCACCGTCAGTCCGGTGAAAACAAGAGACGACAGAAAGAAAAGGACTGAAACTTTTTAATGACCGCAAAAGCAACAGTGTGATCTCACTGAAAGCTGAGAACAACACCTTTACAACACGTGGGCTTGAGTGAATGAGCAGAGAATAACCACAGTTTGGCCTCCACACGAGGAGGCCTCAGCGTCCTGCTGCCACACCAGCAACATCGGATTAACAAAAGCACACCAAAGGGGTTATTTTTTTCTTTTTGAAGATAATGTTCAGTTTTCCTCCCATAAAACCTGAAGTGTAATATTCATAGGTCACGATCACAGCCAAAACCACTTACCCCCACCAAACACAGATACTTCTGCTTTGGCAATCCATTGGTGTTGTGACCTGGGGAGCAATTATGGGAAAAATTCAAAAAGAGCTGGAAGCAGGGCATGACATCGCGGCTGAGCGACAAACGACTCCAGAGCAAAGCAGCGGAGCGCCGACCAAAACTGTGCAGCCTCTGTTGTCATCTATAACCAGAAATCTAAATGCAAACGAGTTTTACCGACACGTTGCAGCTCACTGTGTATCAGTGTTGTTGTGGAGACCTGGGATAAAAACCACGAAGACATCCTTTCATATCCAAACTGCTTATTCTTAGTTTTTGTTACTACATACGCCTCTATTCCATCCAGCTTAATGACGATGCTGTAAAACAGATAAACACTCGTGCACCTGTTACTGCTGCTAATATAATAAAGAACAGGGTGCATCACAACCAGCACCAACTTCAACCTGAACAGCTCGATAAAGTCCGGACAGCAGGAAGTCGAGGGACTCGCGCCATGCAAAACTGGGGTTTAGTGTCATACCTGAGCATACGTGCAGGGGCCAGGGATCGAACGACTAACCCTGTGATTAGCGGACAACACGCGTTAACACCCGAGCCGCTGCCAGCAGGAAACGGATAAAAGATAACAAAGAGTTTGAATATTCTGTGTAAAAAGAGCCAATTTACCAAAGTCATGAGGGTGAGACGAGAGAGAAAGGGAGAAAGGCTGAGAGATAAACAAAGTGTGAGACCCTAGGGTCCTCTCAGGAGTGCGAGTGGAGGAGTGTGGGCTCTCTAATGATCAATCAACACCCTGCTTGCTGCCATGGCATCTGTTAGTACTCCAATGGCCTCCCGTCTGAGTGTGAGCCCGCTGCAAACTCGACACACAGCTGGTATCCAATCAAACTTCACAACTCGCAGAGCCCGGGTCAAGGAGCAATTCTGACATTTTGTCGAATGTCAGTGTTCAACCTTTTCTAAAAGTTCGACCACACGGGAGTTTGGCTCTGTGAATATCGAAGGGTGGAAATGGGAAGGAGTGAAAGGCAAAGGAACGAAATGAACGTTATAGCGCTGCTCGAGGGCGCTACAGCGCAGAGAGAGGCGGACCGATGACTAACAGGGGACGCTGTGAGACCTTCGCATCTCAGCGAAAAAGTTCCCAGTATGTAGAATAAAACTAACTTTTCATAATTGGACAAAGTAAAGTCATCAGGCTGCACGCTACACCTTACTTTCTTAAAAACCCTCCCAGAGTCCTCCTGCAGCAGATTTTAACACTGGCAGGAAGCTATGCCGAACACTGAAACCTGTCACTTATCTCAGACAAAAGGAGACACTTGCTCAAAGGTATACAACTGACAGGCACAAACACGGCATGGAAACAAGATCACAAAAAGTGCTTTCATCCATCCTCCAAGGGCAGAGGATCTCATGCTTCACACATTGCTCAAGACGTCAGTCTATCGGCAGGTTTTTGGGAAACAGTCGCGAATATTCATTCATAAATTCACTGACAATTTGGAGGCCGCAGTTTTTGAACTGTGGAAACAGTGCAGACAGAAAATAGGTTGTAGTTTATCGAACAGAGTAAACAGGACCGCGTTTCAAAATAAAAGACCTCCGTGCATCGTTCAATCTTTCCTCTGTTTCATTTTAAACAGTAAATCGTTCCCTTAATTGCAGCATGAATGTTGCTGTAAAACTGATATGCTGATCTATTAAGTTTATTGCTTTGTTAGTGGGAACAATCTGGCTGGAGGGAGCGGGCGAGGACAGGTAGCATCTGTCCCCACCTACTGCCTTGGCAGCATTAGCGTCATCTGCTAGCTTTGGCAGCATCTTGGAAGCACATCAATATGGCTTTATGTAGCCAGGGCCGCTAGTAGCTAGCATGCCAGTCACGCTCTTAGGCAACGCCTGCTCACAGCCTGAGCATCCACAGAGCAGCGAGCCAACAGAGCTAAGCGGAACTGAGCTGAGGCTGAACAGGGAGGCCAGGTCTCCGTGGACCAGGACCAGTATCTGTCATCTATCCACACATCCAAGCGTTGAGCCAAGTCCTGCGAACACTGCCATCATTGTCAGCTTTCTGTCTCCTTTTGCTAAACAGCGCTTCTGTTGGGGAATGCTGAGGCTCTTTAGATTTACTGATGCATTTGTGAAGGAGACTGACAGTTGAAGCATCTTTGATTTTTTAAGATAATTTCACTCGTAGGGCAGTGGACTACCCCGACGAACTACTGCAAACAGGCAAATAAAGGAAAAGAAAAACAAGCCCACCCTCGGGATTAATAACTGGGAGCCAGTCCAACAGGACACACTGGAAACACTGGCAGAGTTAATTATTCTAAATGACATGCTTTAAGCGCCACACTTACAAATTAGCGCCATTCTTCTTCTTTACACGCAGACGTGATGTAAATTGCAGTGAGTCAGACTTTAGGGCGCAGGAGAGGTCAGGTATCGATAGCAACAAAGCCTGTGACGTTCACGGCGACTAAATGGCTGCGCTGGCCGAGCATCACAGATCCTTGTAGTTATAACTGATCTCTGTGAGCACAACAGAGGCATGAGCCCAGCGCACATCTAGACTGGTCTGCTGCCAGCTGAACAACAAAGTGACAAAATGTATTGACCCGCGTTGCCTTTGCATTATCTTTCACGATGCTTAGGCACGCCAATTTTAGGCAGCTTCCTGAATCATATTTCCAGCTTAATACCCGATCAATCATCAGAGACTTGCTAAACAACAAAGTGTATGTCACAGAAAGGACATTTGCCATTTTTAAGCACAAAAATGGGAGATTAATTAGCTTTTTTAAAACTGCAGTTTATCAAACTGTCTTCTTGCTCTTTATTTATTTAGCAGAAAGCTACACAACATTCAAACAATTAAAAATAACAAATGGGCCTACACTACACCCCCTTCCTTGAAGGGACACTTTTTAATCCCACATTGGCAACCACAGGTAGGCATGGGAGGCTTTACGCATAATAGCTAATGAAACATTGTTTGTGTGGAGCCTACAAGCCCAACAACAGGCACGATCAAACAGTATGTGCAGTATTTTTGGCCTTTCTGAGTCAATATGTTAGGTTTGGATTCATTCAATTCAGTTTTATTTTTCCCAAATCAAATCACAACAACAGTCGCCATAAGGCGCTTTATATTATAAGGTAGACCCTACAATAATACATACAGAGAAAACCCAACAATCACATGACCCCCTATGAGCAGCACTTTGGCGACAGTGGGAAGGAAAAACTCCCTTTTAACAGGAAGAAACCTCCGGCAGAACCAGGCTCAGGGAGGGGCGGGGCCATCTGCCATCTTTGAGATTAAGCTGTGTGGGAGGTCTCACATACTGGTAGCAAACAAGGCAAGTTGACTATTAAGTACAGATGTCACTAGAACTTATGCTCAGGGCATCAAAAACTCTAAAAATGCAACGACACTTGTTCTTCTTTGGTATCATAAACAGCATAAGCACAGAGGCAGAGCGAGTGGCGTAAAACTACAAGTGTTGTAGTCCGTCCTTACATGCAGACAGAGAACCACAAGAACAGGAAAAACTACAAGCAGCACAACATAAACTACAGCTGAGGAAGTCCAAGGGGTGATGATCAATTTGCAAAAGGTAATATGCAACTAACACTACTGTGCTTTGAAATACAGCCAATCTAGCAGCGCTCATAACACACCTGCATTAATATCGGTTCAATGAATTCACCCCATGAGTCACCTCAACCAATCACAGCAGATGGCCCCGCCCCTCCCTGAGCCTTGAATTAATTTAATTGAGAGTCTGTTCATTTCACAGTAATAACATCTAAAGTATTATTCTTCTAATGTCAGGTCACCATATTTATTTCTGAGAAAGCTTGCGCCGCTGTTGTGAAACCAGCTTTTGTTCCATCGGCTGAAATGTTTGCAATGGCAACGTTAACGCTTATGCTAACACAGCGTAACAGTGCGACATTAGCCGGCTACATGGCAACCATCCTAACATCTCATCAACATAACATGAAGTCAACACTTTAAATAAATGATCTGCCAGCATGTCAGTGTTTTACAATGTGCTTTTACTTTAGGAGCTTATATTTAAGTACACAGGATGATCATTTTGTTTTGGTATTGAATGGGTAAGTATGTTGTACTGGTACTGGACCCAAGCTTCTGGTATCGTGACATCCCTGCTATTAACTATAGATTACCAATACTTTAATTCTGGTGTATTGATCAAACCCACTTTATGGAAACAGGGGTCTGAATCTCGGTGTGCTTCAAACAGACGTTAAGTGTTAAACATGACAGCTACACACAAGTCAAACGTAATTACTGGCTTTCACTAAAGCAATACATGCACTAGTAAGAACACTGTTGTTCCTAAATAAGCCCGTCCACAGCATTAATGTTCAAGAAACGAAGAGCCCGCACCACAAAAATGTGCTTACAGATGACAGATGATGTCCGAGTACTTCCCCCTGAAATGCCAAACCTGCTATTATTGTTTCTGTAACGATCTCCGACCCGTGTTGTTGAAACTGCAATAGACTGATCTTTCAAAACTTAAAAGGAATAACAACAGGAAGGAAGTGAAAGTCATTATTAGCAGTCACAGAAGGGAAGCATCTGACAGACGAGACTTTGTTAGATGGACTCAGTCAGATGCTGGCGAGTCAGAGTTAACGACCAGCTGACCTAATCTGGTATCATTTGGTTCGGGTTCTCTTGGAGGGAACACTTAAACAAATCCTAATTCATGCTTACAGTGAATAAACCCCACAAATGACCACATAAACCAGAAGCAGCACACGGCTTCAGTGAACTGGTTAATGGAAAAGTTGCAGGTTGGTTACTTAGGTTTGTCCCATTAACACAATTCATTAAGGTTTAACCCTTTATGTGCACTGCACTGCTGATTCAGACGAAGGTTTTCTAAGTCGATGCCTTTGAGCCATCAAAGCTGTTACAGTGCTGGTCACTTATATTCAGAACTAACGACGTCACACAGATCTCAAATGTCAGCCTTTGTGTCGGGCAAAAATAATTAGCTGCCAACTAATAAATGTTTATTCTGCACAAATGTACACTGAGGAAAGTCATCATGAGACAACTAAAGACAGGTTAAGCTTTTCTTTAAGCGTGTGGGTGTTGGCTTTTTGCACAGTGCTGACTGCAGGAGGTGTGAAACACAGTTAACACAGGAAGTTTGAGGGTCGACACACTGACCAACTATCAAAAGGTCTGAGCTAATTTTACCTGCACTTTGAAACATGACCGAAAGCAACAAAAGGATGCTGCTTTTAACACTGCAGGGGTAACGCTGCCGCACATGGATCTGGTTTCAACCTGCAGGACCAGGATGTGGTGAAAAGTGGCACAACAGTGATGCAGCATCAGCAAAACTCACACAGGCTCTTTGCTCACTCAAAGGAGACTCCTCCTCAGTCGCCTGAAAGCATTTGAGTTGAAACCAAACTGCTGGAAGAGGGCGTGCACACAACAAGTGAAATCCAGCCAAAAAATCCGTCTAAAATTAAACTTGTATTCCCTAAACTGTGGAGGAGATGTGAGAACAGCACAAGGAAACTTAAACCCTCCTCCACTTCTGCAAACGCTCGCACGTTCTACATCATGTTGCTATGACAATTTAATTATAGTCTATCATGACTGCATTTTTGTTTATGTGTCTATGTGAGGCAGTTGGAAGATTATGTGTGAATGTGAAGTGGCACTCTTTGGCAAAGTACCTAATACTCGGTTGCAGGGAAAACAGCTCTAGCTTGTGGCGAGCGAGCATGTTGGTTTCACAGCGCGGCCAGAGCCCGTTTGTTGTGAGTCACAGCATTAACTCATTCAGCTCCAGAGGAAGGAGAATCGCATATGTCAGGGCTTCTCGCATGAATACATATAGAATAGTGACGCGCCGGTAAAACAATAGACCGCTCTGACAGCTGTAACCTTTGCGAAGTGTTTTGTTTCACGCTCGCTTCACCGAAAGCCAAGTCAAAGAAAGGGAAATTGGTGAGAATCAGAGGAGAAATGACTCATTCCTCATACGGTCGTCTGAAACTGCTTCTTTTAAAAAGAAACATAAAACCACCGCAAACACGAGTCCCGCCTGGCAGACAGGACACATTAACGTCACGGCGACTCCTCCAACGGGGGCCGTTCTCATGTCGTACCAGACCTCAGCACAGTATCTACGTCTCATCGAAGCCGCGGCGTGCACACGCAGCTCCGTGGCTCCACTCCAGAGAGCAGGGGGTCCGGATATGAGTCCAACCCCAGATCATGTGGAGAGGAAGTCGGTTATTACAGAGCGTGCTAGTGGTTTATGAGTTTGGTTTTAAAATCCAATATGAGAATTTGATCCAAGGGCAACTTTCGGTCTGCTCTGGTCAGCTCGGCGGCTGCACACGTGAACCATCCAATAGCACCTCTTTCAAGTCAGCACCGAGCAGCAGACCAAGACAGCTGGCCTAACATGTAGCTACAATACGCTTAAGTGATAGCCGACTTATGAGCAACACTGGATATGGATGTGAAGCACGGGTTACTCGATTTCCCATATTCAGAAAAAGGTAGAAACCGATGTTGTTCTTCAGCGGCTGCAGTCGTTTCCCAGGATAGTCCCACTACAGGAATGTCTGACCGCTGCAGAGGGCCGAACAGTTAATGCAGCCTGCTGACCCAAGCACCATCTTTCTCCAAACAATCCTCGCGGGGTCACGGTTGCCAGAAAAATGTCTACATTGGTGAACTCGTGCTCAGGCAAATCTGTCAAATAAATGAAGACTGTACGACGCTAACAGTACGATATTACAGCTGCTAACAGCTACTCCCAGTTTCACTTTTACAGCCAAACCGGGTCATGACCTCCTCTCGTCCTTAGGATCTTGACAGACTAAACTCTGAATCACATAAAACCAAAACCATAATGAGCACCCTCATTGTTCGAGTCTGGACTCATGCAGGAGTGAAGTCCTGTGGTGCCTGCTGTTGCTCCAGTGTATTTACAAACTACCCCATCACACACGCCGTCCTTTCTGCGTTACAATTACTGGTGTTACAAACTGAGAAAAAACGTCTATATCAGAAAGCACAAGATGACTTTGTCACATGTCGGTGAAATGACCATGAATTCTCATTTTCCAGCTAAGGTCGTCTCTTTGCACGAGCCCACACACTTTCTCTAATTTCTTGTTCCATCATCCCACAGTATCTGTTACTTCACAAGAGTCTGCACATTTGACTCTCGCAAGAGGCCTTAGGGTCAGCACGAGACGCAGGGATCCAACGATTAGCAGACAGGACTGGAACAGTTTAAAGGCTACAGAGTCAGAAAAAAGGAATCTGCAAGTGAAAGAAGACTATTGAGGAAGACCCTAAAAGCAAACTTTCACTTCCATTTATGTACTTAGTGACAGAGCTGGGGGAAACTGCACTCAGATAAAATGCAGTATACCTGAGCTTCATTGGAGCAGTACACATGTGCATCCTGCATGCGTTTATTAAGTTAGGAAATCAAAAGGCATACTCGTCCTCTCAGTTGCTGGAAACCAAAAATGCTTCTTTCTTACAGAAATGAGCCAGAGATTCACGGGCATTTTGGTACAGACACGTGTTAAAACTGAATGGTTTAAGGTCAGAAGTTGTCCACGAAATGCCACGTCAGGCTTTCATTAACTGAGCAGAAAGGGAACAAATAAGTAAGCAGTTCATTTATGTTGTTAAACAGGAAATTAACAGGCTGATAATTTGATCACAGCTCTATGAATCACGCACAACATTAAAGTTTTATAAATAAGTTGTGCGCACACAGGCTGAAAGTTATAAATGGAAGATCACCTACCCTCATTTTCAGATGTTGGACACGCCACCTGTACAACCAGATCAAATGTTCTTTCTGGATTCTCCCTGAAAAGAATGAAACAGTGTTTACTGAGAGCTGAGGGGGAATAAAAGCAGGTGTTACATCCACAAGCTCGGGCACAAAGTGCGCACAGCCGCTGGGTCGCATTCCAGTGCACAGGTATGCAGGTGTACCCACTTGTGCCATCGGAGCTTTGGATTGAAAGAAAGACGGGCTCTTTGATCTCTAACGTTATCGAGCTCAGGTCACGGGACACGGCTTGTTCACGGCACCAAGCGACCGGTGTCCGTCTGCTCGGCTAGCGGAGCTGCTAATTGGTGGTCAGCTAGCAGACACGCCGACAGACTGACCCAAATGCGGAGCAGCCAGCTGGCCTCGCTGTTAAAGCCACTGCTGGAGATGATGGCTCAAATTACGCCAGACATTCCTTCGCATTTACGCACGCAGCTCCCGTTTAGCGTTATTCAAGCACGCGTTAGCCTTTAGCATAGAAGCGACAGCAGAGAGGACAAACACTCGGAGCTCTTACTTTATCCTGCTGTCCATGGTCTAGTTACAACATCGCGACAGCTCCGTGCTGTCGGGGGGCTTTGCTCTGAGGGCTGTCCGACAGTATTTCCACCTCGTCCTTCTTTCAGCCTCAGCCCGTCTCTGCTTCGCGTTTATCGGACACTGTTCGGAAGGTGCCGCGTCCGCATGCCTGGAGGTGCGATATCGTGGCAGTCGGTGCCGTCTTTCCTGCCGCTTATGTGGCCTAAATCCACGATTCAGCGCCTCCGCGGCTATTTCCCACAACAAACACCATCCAGGAAGTGCTGTCAAAGATTTGGTGACGTCAGCGCGTCCGACGAGCACCTTGGCTGCTGCAGTGAGCGGCTGCTGCTCGTCTGCCCGCCGGCGGCTCCCTGCACTTACGCTGAGTAACAAGCGCGATGCGCACAGCAGGCCTGAGCCGTGTGATTCACGGTTTTGGTATTTTTTTCATTATTGTTATTATTTTTAAACGGCTTTCCCCACGAGACTGTGTTATTAGTTCAATATCTATGGCAGCAGTAGCTTCAGTGCGGCCCTGGGAGCCGCTGAGGGGGCTAAAAGTAGGAAAACAACTGATTTTGTCCAACAAACACGGATATAAGCTACAAATAGTCTTTGTTTTATTTCTAACTAAATGAGCGTAAAGATTTTTAAAAAGTCTTCAGTACCTTAAGATAATGAAAACAGTGAAATAGTCCAAGTTAAACACACACATGGTTGATAAGTGTAAGGCTGAGAGAATAAAAAAGTCTGTTTTTAAACTGACCTCAGGTCAGCGGGCAGCTTACTTCAAGAACAGGACCACAGTACCTGAAAGTACCCTCAGCACGGAGGTCTGACTCTGAGAACAGTCCAAATCTGCACCTGATGACCTGAGATGACTCATTGGGTTATAAACAGTGAGCAGGTCAGAGATGTGCTGCGGGGCCAGACTATCGAGAGCTTTGTGAATTAGGAATTCTAATTCATAAATTCTGTGTTGAACTGGGAGCCAGTGGAGTGCGTTCAGTACTCGGATAATATGTTAATATTTCCACTTTTGTTTAAGTCAAGTCAAGTCAAGTCAACTTTATTTGTCAATTCTGCCACATGTACAGGACATACACAGAATAGAAATTGCGTTACTCTCAAACCCTAGTGATTAGAAAAATGCAAATAAAATAATTAAAAAGTAAAAATTTAAATAAAGGACTCAAATGGAGTGTTAACATAGTCAAACCTGCTCGATGTGAATGCACGAGCCAGTTTCTCTGAATCAATTTGAGATAAGAAGAGACAGAGATATATTTCCTCAGAGAGGAAATACATCTGTCTTGTTTCTGTTCAAGAAAACTTTCTAGATCTCCAACAGTGAATGTCATCAGTGCTTATTAGTTTGTGAACAAGGGTTAGATCATCAGAGGGAAGCAGCAAGTGCAACGTGGTGGAATACATTATGATTCGTTACGACAGAACTGAGCAGGAACGTGTAACAGTTAAAGAGTAATGGACCAAGAACGGATCCCTGTGGAACCCCTGACTGAATTGTTATTTGTGCATATCTAAAGCTACTAACTGAAGTAGTAGCTGCAGGTGTTTTGGTTCTCGAAATGTGCGCTGCTTGTTGCTGAGCTGGGACTATTCAGCATATTTATTATATTTGCAGACAAGAGTGACTTAAACCAAAACGACTCACCCAAAACCACAAAAGCCAAAACAATCGGCTGAAAAATGCAGAAACAGTCAGGAGAGCTGAGAAGACAAATCTCTGTGGGTTTGTTACATATGATAAACCTGTTTCACATCATGCATACAGTGACTGGATGCATTGTTACTGTATTATTATTACACCGTGCACTGATAAACTGTGTGCTGCATGCTGTGTTCATAACACCGGAAATGCTGTATCTTAGTCCAGCACAAGAATCACATGGTTCTCTAAGCTTATAATGAAGCTGCCAATTGTTGTCTGCTGTGTGACAGGATGCATACACGACGCACAGACGGCGGCATGTGGGTTTGGGCTCGACAGAAGCAACGTGACAATGATAACATCTTCATCTGTGCTAATGGCTCCTAAAGATCGGAACAGACTCTGAACCCTACAGCTCACTTACTGTTCAGTCTAATCCTGCAGCCCTGTCAGGAATAATTAATAGTTAAAAATGTAAAAACTAATGTTATCAGCACCATCTGCACTGCAGCCTTGTAACTTCCTACAACAACTACATCAGCAAACATACCTTCAGCTCTCTTTACCATTTTTATCAAACCCCTATGACAGTCTGCTAATTCTCATCATACCTTCCTGCACGCAGGTCCATGTGTCCACCTCTGGAAATGAAAAAACACAAACTGCATCTTTTGAGTACGCTGTGGAGCAGACGTATGGATTTATGCTTTATGGTCATCAAAATGTTTAGATTAGCCATCTCTTACTTCGGGGTTTATTTCACTATTTCTTGCCAGGGCCTCTCTGTTGGTAAACCTACGCACATGTAACTTTAATGTTTACAGTTAACACTGGAGCCCCGATTATTAACAGGTGACTCTTACTCAGCGTATGAGTAAATGCATCCTTGGCTCATACAGTTAAATCCACATCCACAGTTTTTTCTTATCTGGGTCTGTGCAGCATCACAGTGGAGTTTAACTAAAATAATTAATATGTGACCAACTTTTAGGCTTTCAGGTTTAATATGTTTCAATATGTTTTCACACAAGGTTTGCATTCTCCTTAATTACAGCCTGTGATGATGGGCTGTGTGGTAGGCAGGCCGGAAAGGTGGACTCAAGAGCAGGACTCAAAACCCGGAGGTTAAACTCAAAACGCAGTTTTATTGCTAGAAAAAACTCCTGAAAATCAAACTCACAAAACTAAAACTCTGAAGATGGGAACTAAGGAGCAAAACTGTGAGACTAACATGCAACAAACACACAGCATGTGGCGGGTAGGACACATTAACAATGCCACAGAAAGCAAAGGCAAACAAAGGGCTTATAAACACAGTGGCGTAATCAGGGAATAGGAAACAGGAGGGAGACACAGCTGGGACAAATTAGAGCTAACAAGACAGGGGGAAGTGAAACTGAATACACTGACATAGGACATGGCCCTTCAAAGTAAAACAGGGGCCATGTCTTCCTTCTCTCACCCCAACCAATCACAGCAGATGGCCCCGCCCCTCCCTGAGCCTGGTTCTGCCGGAGGTTTCTTCCTGTTAAAAGGGAGTTTTTCCTTCCCACTGTTGCCAAAGTGCTTGCTCATAGGCGGTCATATGATTGTTGGGTTTTTTTCTCTGTATCTATGAAGCGCCTTGAGGCGACTTTTGTTGTGATTTGGCGCTATATAAATAAAATTGAATTGAATTGAATTGAAACCAGAAACAATTTGCAAAGACTTGACACTGAGAGACAGACCGAAGACTATAACAGAGGGAACCAGTGAAGACGGCGATTTAATACTTGGACAAAAATCCTTTGCAGTCAACGACTGCTGAAGTCCCATAGACACAGACATCACTTCCTCCCTTGAGATGCTCTGCCAGGCCTTTACTGCAGCCAGTTTGTGTTGCTGCTTGTTTGTGTGTCTCTCTGCATTCAGTTTTGTGTGTCTGTGAAGGCTCTCCATCATCCAGGTCATTGGAAAGCATCTGGACTTCTTTGGGTTTCTTGAAGTTGAGTTTTCAAGATGCTTTTCTTTCCAAGCTCCTTGGATTCAGTTTTGAATAGAATCCTTTATTGGGCTGAGATCAGGTGACTTGACTTGGACACTGAAGGTTATCTTTGCCTGAGAATGTCTCGGGTTGCTTTTGCAGTGTGTTTTGGATCCATCTGCACTGAGACGTGGGGTCCAGTCAGTTTGCAGCATTTGTCTGAATCTCAGCAGAGAGTACAAAGCCTTGCATGTCACAATTCATCCTGTTACTTTTATCAGTAATAAACACATCAGAGCACAAACTGTTTCCCTCCTTCTCCATATTTCTCCTGTTGTTGTGGTTCAGGTTAACCTGTGTTTCATCTGTCCACAGTAACTGGAAAAACGAAGAATAAAGAAAAGTAACGGAGCAGATATGTGCCGTTCTTGGGTCTAACTATTGGTTTGAACCTTATTTTTTTACTTGCTGTATTTCTGTTTCTGAAGGCATCTCGATTGTAGGCCTCGACAGTGTTACCTCCAGAGTCTTCCTGACTTGGTTAGATGTAAAACATTTTCTTAACTATAGAAATAATTCTGTTCTCAAGTCCCGTATTGTCTTCTGTGGTCTTTCTGGCCCTTCGGTACTGTCGATCAGGCTGCTCATAAGGTGAGTTTCTCTTGTGTTTGTTGCTGTTGGTGGTTTTTCTTCTTCCTGATGAGCGCCTTTATCTGTCGCCCTGTTTCCTTGGGTCTAATACGTAAGATTACAATGAAAAAATCTACTTCAGATATTACGTCTGCCTCACATGTACAGGCCATGAATGTAAAAAAAAAGAAGCTATAATACCTTTTGTGTGTTTTTAAAACAATGCATCATACGCACTGGATTCTAGCGGCAGAGAACACACGAGGACTTCTTCCGTGTTGGAGGAGGTGCTGGAAAAAGGCTTCACCTGACGCTCCGTGGTAGCGGTGAAGTAAAAACCGTTGTTTGTACGATTGATCTGTGTGATGAACATCAAAGAGCGGTGTTTGCACCTCCCACAACTCCACTGAAGTGTTTGTTGGTATGCAGCAGGTACAGCGTGGGGTTTGGTGTTATTGTGCAGAAGAGGCTGCGATGACTGGACTTTCAACTGCATAATTACAGAGTGTCACAAGTATGTGCAATAGAATAATATCAATGTCTCAGTGCACAATGATGTTACTGTTAAACTAGTATCAAGCTACTGAAAATGTCCTCAAAGTGCCACAGTAATATAAGCAAACCGTGTAGAGTCCCTATCCTTTTATATGACCACCATAATCTTCTCCAGAACTCTATATTAAAAACAATGCTTGTGAGAGAGATGAGTCATTGTCCTCTTAAAGGGAAACGCATGCACAACGAGCACTATTTTCATTCTAATGGGACAGGGTTTGTTCACTGCTGTAAACCTCGTGAGCTGAAGCTAATTCGCTTGTAATATCTCAAACAAAGCGAGCCCTCACACTCGATCACTTACTTGTCAAAGGAGCAGCTCTTGGCACTTGATGACACAGTAAATTCAGAACTCGATGCTACTATCTAAACTCTTGAGACACGTTTCAGCCGTATTTGTCTGGTGGTAACCTGGAACCAGTGGCTTAGATATACCTTCTTCTCTCCCCACGAGAGTGTGACGGGATCAGAGGCAGATATCTTCAGGCTGACTGGAAGGTAATTAAATGGCAGCAGCCTGGGCCGTGCTGTTTCAGGCATATGTATGAAATGATCGTGGTGGGGCTGTTGCCATGACGTTGTGATTTCTAAAAAAATGCAGAAATTTGTGAACAATAAAACAATAAAAGCCCAGATAATATTCATTTAAGAGTTCCTGCTGCTGAAAAAAGGACAACGCACTGTTTCTCTGTCCTTCAGCGATCCCAGTAATCTGTTACAGAACGTCTTCAAACATGTTTTATCTACCTGAGGAGCGAGCTTGAATTGAAATGTCACATAGACGAAAAGACACAAGCAGGGTTCATGTTGGGACGGTGCAGCAGGGAGTAAATGCAGCCTGCAGCAGAGTTAACATAAAATCATTCTGGAGTCTGTTGCCAAGTGAATTTATAAAGCATCTGTTACATTAATCAGGTCGCTTTTATAGCATGAGATGATGCGCCAAAACTGCCAAATATAGAAAAGGTTTCGATGGAAAACAACGGGCCTTGGAAAATACATCATTTGTTTGGCTTTTGTTTAAATATGTCTTCCCTTCCATGCTGTGCGTGCAAATATTTTTATCAGTGATGTGTAATTTGTCTGAGGGTAAATTGACTCCACAATGTCAGTCAAAAGACACTTGTCAGGTTTCATTACCCATAATTGTGAAACAGGGGCATCATCAGTAGTGGCTTGCAGCAGCGGATAACCTTGAAAGGACTCATTAATGTCCACTCACCAACCTTGCAGTTATCCGTCCAAGGCACCATGTTACTTTATTATTATGGAAAGCTGTCTGCGTTTGTTCTGCAGCGCAATCACGCAAAGAAAGACAGCATGCTTCACCACCCATATACACACAGAAGTATATGTGTGGACAAACATTTTTGTTAATGGCTACAGAAATATCTGCTGGTGGCTTTCATGGTTAGCACTCACAGCAAGAAGGTCCTGGGTTCAGTTCCACCACAGACCTGTCCAGGGTGTGCTCTCCGTCTTGACCTAAGAGGGGGTTCGGCTCCATGACCCTGACAGAAGTGGGTGGATGAGTTCTTTAATAGAAAGCTAATTGTAGTCCCATGAAATAGATGTTGCATGTTTACCCCCATGCTATAGCAGAGGCTACAGAAAACAAGGCCTCAGTTTATCGGTGTGACACTGAATAATAACGCTCCAGCAGGTCACCACTTTTTCATTCAGGATTTGTGGGTTTTGGTGATCTTTCTAACAGTGGACTTGTACCTCCGTGTAGTGGCAGCTTTCTAACAGCAGAGGCGCTGCACGAGCCGGTGGGTCGGAGTTACGTGACGGTCACATTGGTGGCACGTGACCAGGGGCCGATGAGGAAGTAAAACACTTTCTGTGCAGCAACGTGGGGAGAGGCTGGATTTGAACAGTGTAGATAACATGAGCAGGGAAAGGCGCATTCGCGTTTCTTTCCTCACACAGTGTCACAGTTGTTCTCTTAATAAAAGCCGCTCCCTGCTTGTAACCTGCAGATGGTTTATCGCAGAAGCATGTTTCGCAAAAACTTCCCGAGTAAAGCGTTTGTCTGCAGACTCGTTCTTCTCTGCTTCCACTTGAATAAACGACTCGTAGCGATGTCGATGCCAAAGCTGTCGGGAGAAAGCTCCGAGCCACCGGCGAACAGCGGCGCGTCACAGATCGACGAAGGCACGACAGCAGCAGACGTCAGCGACGCGGGGGGCGAAAACGACCCCTCCTCCGCGGGAAAGTTCACAGAGGGCGAGATGGCCATCCACAGAATCCATAGACTAGCGTGTGCGGTAAGATGCATCACTGAGACAGCCAATCGTGTCATGTAGCACAATCGGACCGCAGATCCACGGGTGATTAATTACACGCGCTTTACAGAGAAATGATGATAATTCTGGGACAGATGATGATGCAGATGATGAGATATTCACAGTTTTCTGCGTTATTCTGAAAATGTTTCACAATCTGTAATCATAGGTTTCTGCAGATTGATGAACCTCTGCCTGTGTTTGATTCTGAGAAACTCTGCCTCTCTAAGACGCTCTCTTTATACCCACTCATGTCACTGAGCTGCTGCCAGTTGACCTGATTACTGATAAATGTTGTTTCTTTTTAGCTCCTCTTACTTTTCAGGCTCCAACATTTTTGTTGGAATAGTTTTTTTTATTAGTCTTTTCTCTTAAACACAGTAACAAGTTAAAATCTGACGTCAATAATCTGGAACAATACCAGCATAATGTTTTCAAACTGGCCACCGTGTGTTAGCAGCACGATAACCTGGCAGCTACGATGCATCTCCTTCCTGTTCCCAGGGCGGTGCCCCCAACCCTCCTCCACGTCCCCCGAGCCCTTAACCAAGTGACATTTAGGAAGATGAAACCACTGATGATTTTTGACTCAGTCTTTCCATTCTAACCCGAGATAAACATCTTAATTATTTTGCAGTGAAAGTGTAGGTATTGGAAAGAGGTACGAAACGGCGCCTGAACGTAGGCGGTGTCTGTGTCCACCTGTTATTGTTGTGAACTTTCACACAGAGGAGAATACCTGCCCGCTGCCCCAAAGAAATGATGCTGATTGTTTGTGCTAGATCCATCATATTCACCAAATCTCACTTGCTCTTCCATGGAGCAGAACCAGCGAGCTGTGCTGATGACAGCGGTGAATAGGTGTCATCCGCGTGCCTTTAGGCTTATCTGTTGTAAATATTGTGCTTCGGAGTGTGGATGAAGTTGAGGCAAGTTGGCCGCGACCTGAGGAGAGCGGTAGGGCCTGGGTGGGAAAAGTACAATACAGAGGGGGCCCAGCTATGCCAGCTTCACTATGTGGCCTTGCAATGGCATGTGAAATGACAAGCCGTGTCACCAAAGGGCCTGGGGCCTTTTTCCCTTTGTGGCCTGTCAAAGCTCACCAACTAGTGGCTCTCAGTTTGAAACAGACTGAGAGATGACATTTTGGAACTTCCTAAGGGATGGAGAGGAGTTCAGGCTTTTTCCACTTACAGAAGGTGTTTTTGTGCAAGACGAATAACTGCACCAAATAAAACAACGACTGTCTGTAAAGTTGATTTTTCACCATCCTGAAAATTGTCAGAACGACGTGCAGGTTTCAGGGCTACCAGCGGATTAGTCATAGCGTATTCTCACTACTGAATTGCACGCTAATTAATTAGTAATATCTTAAGAATGAGGGTGTCTTACATCTGTTTCTATGCTCAGAGGTCACCCAGTCCTCCTTCTCGTTGAACCACAGCAATCTGTCTCTGCATACGTTCTTAGGCACTATTTTTCTTGCAGGCGTCCTTGTGTTTGGGTGAGTATATGTATCGTATGTATTTCTGTGTGCACGGTTCACATCCCGCCACGTGTTTGTGTGTCGCTCTAATTGAATGGTAATATCTTCATTATGCTCAGGCAAAGAAGCAGATGTACGTTGACCCTTCCAGCGGGTATAAGGTGTTCACAGAGTATGCCCACCTTCAGAGAGGGAAGTGCTGCGGCAGCGCGTGCAGACACGTGAGCTCTTTGTTTTTACTGGTTTTTCTCCCTGCTTTTGTCCTCTGCCGTGTTTTTCCCACCCTGCACGTTTGATCCTGTCTGTTTCCAACGGTAACCGACCTCGTTTGTAAACCGTGGTTCTGCCAGAGCAGTTTTGACCAACGTTCGTCATTTATTTTCAGCACAAAACATGAAACGAAAGCAGGTTTGGTGGGTTGGAGCTTCCATGGTGTTGTAGAGGATGAGCTAACAGGGCTAATGACGCTGTGTGTTAGTTTCCAGGCTGCTTTCTGTACGTGGATGGAACCAAATAGATGGTCCAGTACGTTGCATCAAAATATGAAAGGGCACAAACATGTAAACTGTCTTTATAACAGCACCTTTCAAGATAAGGATCACAAAGTGCTGCACACCAACAATCCACAACAAACACAACAGCCTATACAAAGAAGGATCGATGTTTTAAACAGTTAGTGCCGTCTACAGTCTCCTTCGGTCTTCAGGTTAGAGCGAAGATGTCACAGGCTGGGTCTCCGACCCAGCACTCTGAGTTTTCTTTGTATTTTTTGATATGTTATTAGTTTGTGTTATTTCCTATTTTGCCTTTAGTTTAGGCAGTTATTGGTTATTGTTCCTGGGTTTTCTATGTTTTGGGGTTTGGTATTTATTCATCACGTGTTGGGTCTGTTGTGTTGTCATGTTTAGTTGTTAGTATTTCCTGTTTTATTTTGACAATGTCATGTGTTCTTTGTTCATTGTATTTAGCTTTCTCTCCTGGTCCTGTCATTAGGTTTATGTCTGTCAGCTGTTTCCCCCATGTGTCCCCACTTCCCCTGATCACCTCATGTCTGTATTTAAGCTTTTTGTTTTCTTCATGCCATTGTCGGTTCGTCTGTTTATCTCACCAGGGTCACAGTTTTAGTCATGGTCTTAGCCTGTTTACCTCACCTCAGTCATAGTTCTAGTTTTCATCTGTTATGTATTATTAGTCTTAGTCATGGTCTTTGTTTATTATTTTTCCACCACAGTCATAGTTTAGGTTTTGGTCTCAGTACCATTTAGTATTTTGTTTCTTAGTGTTTTGCCTGTTTGTTTTTGGTCTCTTGGTTCATTTCCCTGCCGTCATCGCATTAAAGGTTCACCTTTCTGTTAATCATTACAATTCCTCGTCATCATCTGCTTTTGGGTCCTGTTTCCACACACATCGGCGCACCCCGCCGTGACAGAACGAACCGACCAGTATGGACCCAGCGGATGCTGCTCTCACCGAGTGTCTGGAGGAGACTGCTCGGATCCAAGTGATCCTCGACCGCATCTTTACAGCGCCCGATTTAAAGAGCAAGCAGGTAATGGTTAACGTTGCTGAAGCTATTATGGAGAGGGATCCCCGCCTTCTCCAGCTCCCGGACTCACCTGCCATAGTTGCTGCCTTTACCAGGATAAAGGAGATGCTGCAGGCCCAGGCACTGTCGAGTCAGGAAATGGCTTCCAGCACCCACCAGTCACAACAACCCCACAATCAGTCATCTCCATTGCTGCCTCCGGAACCTGAGTGTGTTCGTGTCGGTTCGCTGAGATTCGCCACAGCGTCACCACCTCTCAGCTCACCAGTTTCCACGCCCTCATCACAGTCTCGCCATACTCCTGCCACGGTCCAGCGCGAGGAAGCGCTGGACACCGTTGATTTAGATCACGACGAGCGTCAGTCGATATACTGCGCTCTATTGGAGGAGGAGCTCCAGTGGAAGCCGTGGCTCATTCCGGAGCACGAGCACTCTTTCCGGGGAACTCGACTGGCTCTCGGGGGACCTCGGAGTTACCAGGGACTTCCACCTATTTCACCGCCGTCTTCCACTCCTAAGAAAAAGCGGCGTGCGCGCCGCCGACGCTCCATTACACAAACACAAGTGAGTGATTATATCTTGGCACCTCATGTTTTTTCTCCGGAGGTTATGGAAACTGACACTACTTTTCCGGTTAATGAGCCCGGCTATACAGAGACTGTTTGCCCTGGAAAAGCTAGCCATCAGGCTCAGCTAAGCTGCTGTGGGACTGCTATCCAGGCCGGTTTGGAGACGGAGGTACAGCTGGTGCAGCCAATTTCAGTGTCAGTCGGAGGGCCCGGGGAGCCCGTCCGGCCTCATGTTTCGTTTGCTGGAGGTTCAGGAAAACCCAGCCAGCTTCATGTTTCGTCTGCTGGAGGTTCAGGAGAACCCAGCCAGCCTCATGTTTCGTCTGCTGGAGGTTCAGGAAAACCCAGCCAGCTTCATGTTTCGTCTGCTGGAGGTTCAGGAGAACCCAGCCAGCCTCATGTTTCGTCTGCTGGAGGTTCAGGAGAACCCAGCCAGCCTCACGCCACGTCAGCTGGCGGGCCCAAGGAGCCCGTCCAGCCTCACGCCTCGTCAGCTGGAGGGCCTGAGGAGCCCGTCTGGCCACCTTCTGCTTCACCACCTGTGGCTGCAGCGCCGCCTCCTGCGGCTCCCGTGCCGCCGCCTGCAGGACCACCACCTGCTGCGCTACTGCTTGCTGCTTCTACGCCTCAGCCTGAGGACGACGCCTCACCTGGTTCTGCCACACCTCAGTCTGAGAACTCATACGAACTCATTTCACCCACTATAGACTGTGTGTTGCTGCAACTTGAAAAGCAACCTGCCTCGTCAGCTGGAGGGCCCGAGGAGCCCGTCCAGCCTCATGCCTCGTCAGCTGGAGGGTCCGAGGGGACCGTTCAGCCGCCACCTGCGGCCGCCTCGTCGTCACCTGGTCCAGCTTCATCCGAGTCGTCATCCTCGTCTGGTCCAGCTTCGTCAGAGTCGTCATCCTCGTCTGGTCCAGCTTCGTCAGAGTCTTCATCCTCGTCGGGTCCGGCCTCTGCCTCTGCTGCTCCGCCTGGTCCGGCCTCAGCCTCTGCTGCTCCGCCTGGTCCGGCCTCAGCCTCTGCAGCTCCGCCTGGTCCGGCCTCAGCCTCTGCAGCTCCGCCTGGTCCGGCCTCTGCCTCTGCTGCTCCGCCTGGTCCGGCCTCAGCCTCTGCAGCTCCGCCTGGTCCGGCCTCAGCCTCTGCAGCTCCGCCTGGTCCGGCCTCAGCCTCTGCAGCTCCGCCTGGTCCGGCCTCAGCCTCTGCAGCTCCGCCTGGTCCGGCCTCCGAGTGTTCAGCTTCGTCTCGTCCTGCACGTCCTGCACGTCCTGCTCGTCCTGCACGTCCTGTCCGGCCTGCACGTCCTGTCCGGCCTGCTCGTCCTGCACGTCCGGTCCGATCTGCACATCCTGTCCGGCCTGCGCGTCCGGTCCGATCTGCACATCCTGTCCGGCCTGCTCGTCCTGCACGTTCTGTCCGGCCGATGACTGGACGTCGTTGCCGTCATGGACAGCCCTCTGAACTACGCCGCCGTCATGGACGGCCCCCTGAACTGCTACGCCACCTGTGCCTCCCGCCCGGCCGGCCTCCTGACCTGCTCGGTCGCCGTCGCTGCCTCCCGCCCGGTCGGCCTCCTGATCTGCTCCGTCGCCACCGGTGCCTTCTACCTGGCCGGCCTCCTGAACTGTTTTCTGGGCTCTTGGACCGTTGGCCTCCGGGTCGGCCCCCTGAGCTCATGGATTTTGGACTGCTGGACCGTTGGCCTCCTGGTCGGCCTCCTGAACTTTTGAACTGTCTTTTGTTTTGTTGTCGGCCTCCGGGGCGGCCACCTGAACCGCTTCGCCATTCGCTCCTGTTCTGCCGGGTTCATGGTCGCCCTCCTGAAGTCGGGTCTCGGACTTTTTGTGCCATTGTTGTGTTTGCTCTGTGTGTTTTCGTTTCTTTGTTTTTTGTGGCCTTGTTTCTGGCCCTCCGTCCTGGGCCCCCGCCGCCCGCCCTTGGTGGGTTGTTGTGGTTTTGTTTTCTGGGTGTTTTCGGGCGTCTGGAATCCGCCCTTGAGGGGGGGGCTCTGTCACAGGCTGGGTCTCCGACCCAGCACTCTGAGTTTTCTTTGTATTTTTTGATATGTTATTAGTTTGTGTTATTTCCTATTTTGCCTTTAGTTTAGGCAGTTATTGGTTATTGTTCCTGGGTTTTCTATGTTTTGGGGTTTGGTATTTATTCATCACGTGTTGGGTCTGTTGTGTTGTCATGTTTAGTTGTTAGTATTTCCTGTTTTATTTTGACAATGTCATGTGTTCTTTGTTCATTGTATTTAGCTTTCTCTCCTGGTCCTGTCATTAGGTTTATGTCTGTCAGCTGTTTCCCCCATGTGTCCCCACTTCCCCTGATCACCTCATGTCTGTATTTAAGCTTTTTGTTTTCTTCATGCCATTGTCGGTTCGTCTGTTTATCTCACCAGGGTCACAGTTTTAGTCATGGTCTTAGCCTGTTTACCTCACCTCAGTCATAGTTCTAGTTTTCATCTGTTATGTATTATTAGTCTTAGTCATGGTCTTTGTTTATTATTTTTCCACCACAGTCATAGTTTAGGTTTTGGTCTCAGTACCATTTAGTATTTTGTTTCTTAGTGTTTTGCCTGTTTGTTTTTGGTCTCTTGGTTCATTTCCCTGCCGTCATCGCATTAAAGGTTCACCTTTCTGTTAATCATTACAATTCCTCGTCATCATCTGCTTTTGGGTCCTGTTTCCACACACATCGGCGCACCCCGCCGTGACAGAAGAACCTCCGACGCCGTCAAAGACCTGCACGTTTTATATGGATGCACGGCTTCGCTACAACAATCAGAGCTCTGATCGCCGAGCTCGAGGACCGAGGAGCCTCACGGTCGCATTTTGGACAGCAAGTGAGACCAACGCACGCTGAATTAGTCCAGTCTGAGGACACGAAGGCATCATAATAATAATCCTTCCTGACGGTTCAGCTGAGATCACAGCAGTAAATATGGTTAAGATCAAATTCTAGGTTTGACTCTGTGACACAGACTTGAGACGTGAGCGTGACATTAGCAGAAAGGCTCATCTGCTCAGAGTTTGGGGATCTATTTTCTCAGCATCATTCCTGACCTCTGCTGGTTTCAAGTTTCCAGACTAAGGATCGGTGATGGTGAAATGCAAAGCTGAGCGGTTCATCCGTGTGTAACAAACCAACTACACAGACGTGTTGTGGGTTTTCTGACGGTGTCAGCCCCGCTCTGCTCATATCTGCTTTGCTCTGTCCCACCGAGTCTCGTTGTCCACTCTCCATCCCTGCTCTGGGTTTTGCTTTCGCCCCGTCCCATCCCATTCCGTCTTCCCCCCTGTCCTTATCCGACTCGTCCTTTTTTCCTTTGCTCGATCTGCTTCTCATGTGTCGTTCTCAGTGTGACTAAAGCTCTGCTCCACATGCAGCTGTTAACCGGCGCTAATTTATCTCTCGTCTCCCCCAGTGTCCATATGGCCAAGTCAACGTGAAGGACCCCGCCACGAAGAAGCGGTTCAATTCCCTGTTTTACGTGTAGACCTAACAGCCTCGTGCCAAGGTAACACGCTAGGAGCCTGTTTGGAATGGAAGCCACCGCACATTGCTTGTCTTCTGCCTGTCGTTATTTGGACTACTTGAGTCATTTTTTTCTTTTAGCCGTGTAATAAATGATGAAATATGGGTAGTGTCTGTGCAATACCTATCTCTTATGAATCACAACTATTCTTAGGATTATTTTCATTCTGGCAAAATGGGAAAGGAGGAGAACGGATTTGTTCACTAGACCCTCATGCAAACCAGCCTTTTATCACATTTTTGTTTTGTTCTGTTTTGCAGATACTTGTTTTTTCCTCTCAGTGTCCAGTGAAATGCCTTTGAGCCTCATTTTTTCTTTTCTCTTCAAGAGTATTTAATATTTTGTAGTATTCTGCTCTTCTGATGCATTTACAAGGGTTGTGGGAGTATGGAGATGAAAAACTGAGAGTGCATTTTAGATCTTTGCCCTCCAGATAAAGGGCATATAAGCGAAAGTAACTGTAAGATAGTCAGATGGAGTCTTGTGCTCTTTTGCTTCGCATCGCTTGTTATTTTTTTTCTCTCCCAAACGTACGACTGCATGAATATTAGCATCATTTACACACCACAAGTGCTTGACTGAACTGTCTACCTTTGACTGAGATACTGTGTTGTTAAAAATAGGAAGGTGCCAGGGGTCAGCCCTCACACTTGGCTGCGCTGCTTTTACACCACTTGATGGAATCAGGCTGTTAGCAAACATGCCACGGACATCAACAGCAGCCCTCCCCACCGGACTTGCAGCTCAGCCTCCTGGCAACACTCGGCTACAGTGCAGCTCCCCGCGGCTGCTCTCCTGAGCCGCAGCCTAATGAACTCCTGGGCCCTCTCATCCCAGGACTGCAATAGATCAGCTCGGCGCTCACCAGCTCGCTTAGACGCACACATGCGCAGGCAGGCTCGCTCCATCGCAACACTGCGTGGCTCCTAATAGGCCGATATAGAATAAAGGTTGCACTTGACCGCGCGCTTCGTAGCCCTGAGTGATAGCGCTAGGTAAGGTCAAGCGCTCGTATAGAACTACCTATGCCGTGGAAAGATGATTTGCGAGTGCATGTGGGTAGGCGGCGTGACGCCTCCGGGCGCTCGCCGGAAACCCAACGCGCACGCTCGTCCTTCTCCGCCCGATTGGGCAAACGGCATCGCCATGAGAGGATGTGTCTTTTCCTCGGCAGGTGGGTCCCAAAGGCAAGTGCTTAGCGATCGGAGCAAAGCCCTGTGAGCGGCTGCAAGGAGATCGGTGATCCCGACAGTGCTGGGGAGGACAGGTTCTGGGGACGCGTCGTCAGGCGGGATGAGAGGCGAGTTTATTTGGTGTTATTCTAAACCGAGGCAGCGGAGCGTGCGGCAGCAACATTTCTACAGCGGGACGGCGAAGGTGTCACACTCATCAAGTACCTGGGCCCGCTTGCCTGCCGCGGCTCTGCCGGTTTTGCCTAGGGACTCGTCTGTCACATTAAAGTAGATGCATTGCCATTCAGGGCCTCGGCGGTCCCGCAGCCTGACCATGAAATAGGCCAACTTTCATGTCTGCCTCATCCCTCCACGTCTTCCCAATCCAGTGATGGCACAGTTTGAATTTTTTCCCCTCCATCCTCTTCCAGCCTAGCAGTTTGTGACTGAGACGCAAACAGCACACCTTCCACAGATTAGCAGAGAAATGCACTCCGGTTACTAATTCATCCTTAATTCATTAGCGTTGATTGAGTAGCCTGTGAAGTGCACTGGGACAATGAGAGAGAGCGTTCAGCTAGTTTCTGTGTTTAATCACTGAAACAAATTAATTTATCTAACGTTGATTAAAGTCCCGCCTTTTATTTGGGTTGTCTCTGGGTTGAGCTGCACCACGATCATTTTCTCTTTTACCCACAGTGCACATGTGCTCCCAGCAGCCGGTTAGACACGTGAGGCGACTCTCTCAGGCGTTTTGGACTGAACATGTCGGACCCTCAGCTGGAGCATATGCTGTACTGGAGCAGAGTGGCAGCTATACGCCGTGTGCCTTTCTGCAGGATGATGGCACTAGCTGCAGAGAAAGAGCGAGCTGTCCAGTTTGGATCTGTGACCAGACGTGCTCCAGTCACAACCAGTTGACAGGCCAAGCAGCAGCCCCCACCCCCATCGCACCCCAACTCAAAGGGGCACAGCAGCCCCGCGGCCAGTGGCCCCGACCACAGTCGGTTACAGCGTCTCCATCACTGCTGGCCGGAGCAGCCAGGAACTGACACAAGGTTGGCAGGGAAAAAAACTTAAGTGTCAGCCATATGATGGCTGAAAGGAACATCAGTCTCAGCAATTGGCCAGGCACCGCTCAGTATGCCTGCCTGCGTGTGTGTGTGTGTGTCTTGATATTGAAGCAGCATTTGAGCAGCCCCTACATCAACGTCTGGTCGTTCTACACAGACAATGTCAGCTCGCCTCGGGGCAGCAGCCTCCACAGTGGTCATATGGACAACCACATCCCTGTGGTAGAATTAGTGATAAAAAACACACATGGCCACTGAGTGACAGTCAGCGCACCAGATTCCTTTGGACAGACAGGGCTGCAAATAGCACAGAGGAGCAGTTTCTCCCTCAGACCGCAACTGGTGGTCAGGCTCATGCCAGGCCGAGCCGCGGTCGCCAGATGAGCCCAGATAAAAGCAGAGTCGGGGGCAGTCAAAGGCACTTAAGCGCCCAAGGAGCACTTTGGCCTGTTTATTTCCCTCCTGGTTTTGCATCGCCGCAGTCGTTCGTGATTTCTCATCTGCGCTTTGGACCCGACGTGTCGCCGCTTTCTTCAGCTGTCACGCCGTCTAACCTCCAGCTCGCTTCACATTACGCCGTCTTCTGACTCTGTGTCCTCGCTCACTGAAGTAGAAAGACGGCGCTTGTTTGACAGCAAAACGATATTTACTAACCCTCTCCTCGCAAACGCTGCTCTGCCCCATAAGGTTATGTAGTGATAAATAACATCCATCTATTATGTTTCCATGTCCTTTCTAGTGTGTCCAGATACGGACTAATACACGCACCATTCCCCAGAAGGATACCGTGTCCCCAGAGGTGCTGGGGGTGGGTGGGGTGCATGTAGTGGTAGCTGTTCTGGAGGCAGGGAGGGGAGGCAGGCAGCAGTTGGTGTGCAGAGAGCAGCGGCTCAGGCTGGCTAGTTAAGAGCTTCTCTTTCCTATCCTCCATCTGCCAGGGACTGGGGTTGTGATTTGAGCTCCAGCAGAGCAGAGCAGGGAGGAGATCGAAGGAGGGGTGGATGGCGAGAGGGAGGGGGGAGGGGGGGGGGGGGGGGGGAGCGTTGCTTGGAAGAGGCAGAAAAGGGAAAGTGGTAGAAGCAGGATGAGGCGGGGGAGAAATGACCAGCAGGAGGAGACGTGGAGATTCTCGTATTATCCTCTGTGTCGTTATTTTCTTAAAATCGCCGTTCAGCATTTCGCCTCTTTATGAGACGCCGCCGCCGGGGGGGGCGTTTCCCCTGTTTTGTGCATTTCTGACATGGCCTCTGCTTCAATAATTACAAAGTCACGTCCACTGTGAGTTTGTAAATATTTCCAGGATGTCTCACCATCCAGCCACCCAGGCTCATGAGACTGGGATACAGCTTTACAGTGCTTCACTCCTCCCTCTGTTCCTCCTCCTCGCCTCACCCTCTCCCTTCCCACCCCTTTCCTTCATTCTGTCAGCGTTTAGCCCGTGGTTCCCTGCACCTCACTGGATCCTGGGAGAGCCTTCCCACCGCCTCCTCCTCTTCCTTGCTTCTCTCCTACTCCTCGCCTCCTCGCCTCCACCACCTCTCCTAGGCTCCTTTTCTGGCCATGCTTTGGGAGTGACTGAGAGCTCCCTCTGTGAGACTGAGTGTCACTTGAGGTGACCCAGAAATGATAACTCCAGATGAACTCTGGATGTGTGGTAATCTAACCACCGTGCCCTACAGCAGAGAGGAGCCAGGCACTCGGGGAGGTGCGGGGGTGGGCGGGGGACAGCCAGGCGACCTGCTTGGCGCTGTAGCCGCGGTTTCGCCGATTTAACCAAGCGCGCTGCAGCGCCTGTCTGGGTATCGTGCTCCTAGCACGCTGTGTGTGCGCTCCGTGTTGTGCTACGCTGTGAAATAGATCTCAGTGTTGTTGCATTATTGATGAGATACACTGTGATGTCAACCCAGGCTGAAGGAGCAAAGCAAAATGACTGTTAGCAGTGTGGCACGTGATCATTTATGCCAGCGGTGCAGAGGTGTAATTAACTGTCACCCTTTGCTCCAGCCCCGGTGCTCGTTCACACAATATTCTATTCACTCGTAGTCAATTGAAACGAGTCCATCCGTGCACGGCGCGCCGCTCCGTGGGGAGCACGAGCACGTTTGGGTTATCTTGTTGTTTTTCTGGATGACCTCCCTTTCTCGTGTTAAAGATGAACGTGCACTTCAGGAGGAGCTGAGCGCTCCTTAAACGCTTTTCATTCTCGTACCGGTGATACCGTTTAATGCGCGATTGTCAGTTTGCATTTCAGGTGGAGAATAATAAGAAAGTAAGAAACCTCGCGCTCCTTGTACTTACCTCTTAAATTGAGAAAATACGGCCTCATTAAGAGAGACACAACCAAACCATCCTCAAAACATAAACACTATTAATATTTACTAAAATCTTGACATTATTAATTATTGGTGAATTTTTCATCAGCCTTTCTTTTTTTCATTAGATGTTGCAACACAAGGCCACACAAGGCAAGTGTGGAAGTCTACTTCCTGGCTGAACAGACTTATTATTGCTTTGAATTTTTATGAAGTTTGTCAGCTCAGCTCCTCAGAAAAGGATCCGGGCGTGCAGTGTGCCAGACACATATGTCTTTTTTGTCTTATTTGTGTTTGTAATGAAATGCATCAATAAAATTAGACTAAAAAGTGCGGTGGGAGTCACGTGTCGTCTTGTTTTAATGGATCGCACATTTTTATTATTCGTTTGTCGTCACGAAAATATGAAATCAAGGAAGTCAGAGAAGGGGGGAGGCGGGGGGAACAAAAAACTGCGACCTTTCCTAATAGGCAACCCTCCGCTGTTTTGGTCCAGTACCCACATGATTAAAATGCGCACAATTCGTCAATTAATGAGCACTTTTATTTTGAAAATGGCTTCGATTTGGTATTTGGTTATTCAATACCAAAACATTTTCCCCTCCAGGCGTGTGTTGCTGCGCTCCCTATCTTTGTCAGATTTGATTGATCCAGTTTGACTTTACACCCTAATTATTTATTCACACAAACCTCTCCAGCCAGTGAGCCTGTAACCGTGCTCAGCTCACCTCAGTCTCCTATAATACGATCGGTGTGTGTATATATATTTAAAAATAAAAGGTAAAGAAGCTATGATGCATTTTGGGATTATAACTGTTTAGGCCCAGATGTGCTTGGAGCCAGCTTTCATTTCCGATCTGTGCAGACGCTGGCTTATTCATAGGTGCGTAACATGAATAACAATAATGATAACCGTGCAGGAGCTGGATTCATTTACAGCACAGGCTAAGTTGGGGTGTTTAAAGGACAAATACATATTTAATTGTTGAAAAGTCCCTACATTTTATTTTATACAGTGATAGTTTTATTGTTTCATTTGGAGACCACCGACTTCACCACTTTAATTCAGAAGCACATCACAGATTATAACCTACATGCTGAGTAGGCCATTGGCTCATGGCTCCCCGTTTTCTGTGTGCTGCGGTGTGTTGAGGGCCGTCTGCCTACGAGAGAGGAATATTTAAATGTCTTGTGTTTTAATTGACGCCCGAACTAGAACTGTAAGCTCAGAAACGAGGAACAGCCCCCCATCTACCGGCAGCCTCTCCTCTGTCTCCTCTGCACACTGCGCACAGTCCGGAGCGGCTCAGTCTGCGCGCTGCACAGGGATCTCACTCTCACACTGCACAGCCGCAGGTAAGACTTTTTTCCATAGCTATTTATTCTTGAGGGCAACGCTTATAATAATAATAATAATAATAATAATAATATTAGTAACACAGAGAGGGCTTTGGGGGGAAAAACGAAAGGAGAAGCGGGCAGCGTGTGAAGCAATGCGCGACAGATCTGACGCGTGATAAAGACAGTGACATGGGTGATTTTGTCCAGGATAAAAGCGCAGATTTTATCGATCGGTGTGTGTTTAAAAAAAACTTATAAATATTTTTTCTTATTATTATTTTTTCCTGTTTGCCTAAATCAGTCTCGATTATGCACATAAATAATAGATTGGAGTTTGCACGCCAGTAAAATCGTGCGAAACACAAATGTACGCGTTTTATGAAAATACAGGCAAAATGTCGCTGTGTGCGTGATTGTGATATTATTATTATTATTTTCATTTTCATTATGTATTTGACAAACGTCAGTGGCCCACTGAGCCGACTCTCGCCATGTCAAACAGAAATGCTGACACTGGATTTTTGTGCTTTAGTGCTTTTCCAAAGCCTTAAAATAAATTCAATTCCTTAAAAAATAACAATAATAATAAATTAATCTTTAACTTGGATAAATCACTCTCACTGACTAAAGCGGGAATGACACACAAAATCACTGTTTTATTTCCTACCGGTTTTTTTAAAGACACTTTAAAAATACTGACGGTGTTATAGATTTTTAAAAAAAAGATATTTCAAAATAAAAGTGACTTTTTTTTCGTTTTGTAAAAAAAAAATACATATATATAGTTTGGTCAAAATCCGGAGTGAAATAAAAAGACAATCAGACAAATAAAACGCTTCAAGAATATATGTTTTAAATACAGAAAAAACAAAATAAACCAAACAGCAGCTACAAAGACCCCCCCCCCCCCTCGCCCCCCCCCCCCCTCCCCTTGGTGTTCACTGACACATTGGTAAACGCTCTTCAGTCATATTAAATGTCACTGCTGGAGGCAACGGGCCACAACGGCGTTATTTATCGACATTAAGGCTTTCATTAAAAATAATAATAATAAAATGTTCTTTAAAAACTTCTTCATATTCAAAACACACCCTTTTGCCTAATTCGCAGAGAAGACGCAGAATGGCAGGAAAACTGCAGTTAAGATTAAAAATCGCACACAGAGCTGAGCTTATCGTTCCACTCGGGGCGTCTTTGTCCAGGTGAAATGAAATCCTCGTGTCCTTTTTGAGTGGCCCTTTTCCCCCCACCACTCTGCGGCTGGTGCCGGGACACTGCAGAGCGCAAATGAGCGTTATGGGTTTGACAACAGCTGCACGTTCAGCCCGTCCAGGAGGGTTCAAGCCTCGTCTTATAGCGCTGATATCAAGGGGCCTCCAATTAAAGCCAACACAACTTCGCGTGTGTGTGCGTGCGCGCGTGTGTGTGTGTGCGCGCTTGCGGTGAGGTGGATGGGTGGTGGGAGGTTCACGTGATAATGTAACACGTCTTGAGATGAAGCATCCACACCTGCAAACCTCCCCGAGCTTTGCTAAATCTATTAACGGGACTGATGTTTGTCTGTTGTTTGTGAAAAATAATGCCGTCATCGATCTTACAAAGACCACAGCTCGCTGGCATGGATCCAGCTGGAAGGTCACGCGGCCAAAATCTCCAATTAATGAACAAATTAATTAAAAAAATATAGTTTTGTTGTCACCAGGTCTGCACTGCATACAGGAAGCGGAACGCGTTTTATTTCCTGGCTTTATTATTTGGGCAACAAAGCTTTCCACACCCTTTTAAAACTGACACAGATCGTTATTGCAGCCCCCCCTGCGCCCTGCGTAAAGCAGACCATCTTTGGAGATAGGGATGGAATTTTAAAAAGCATGAATTTCTAAAAATATGCAATAGCTGGTTGAGGTTTCCCTGTGGCGACCACCAACTGGAGGTCTCTCTCTCATCTCGCCTTTACTTCCACGTTGCTTCTTATAAAGCCCGTAAGAAGAAAAGCAGAAAGAAAGAGAAACACACAAACAAATGAAATGCGGAGACTACACAGTTCTCGCTGCTGTCAGATCAACTCTCCAGCAGGTAAACAAGGTTTTGGCCTAATTCAGCAGACAGAGAAAAGACGAAGGGCCGCGTTAATGAATCCTTGACAGTGGATAATGACTGCTTCAAAAGAGCGTTTAAAAGAGGGAGAGAGAGATTTCTATACATGTAAGCGTGCAGCGAGCTGTTCGGGTTATCTGAGTAAGGAGGCTGTCGTTACCTGGGATACATTTTATTCATTAATTAATTCAGTTTTTAATCAAATCTCATTCATTTGGGCTGAAAACAAATCACATTGTTTCAAAAATGTTCAATTGAATCTGTCCCCGCCCTCTAGCCTATCACTGATCACTGCCCCGCCCAGACAGAATATTTATGTCACACACTGTGTGTGTGTGTGTGTGTGTGTGTGTGTGTGTGTGTGTGTGTGTGTGTGTGTGTGTGTGTGTGTGTGTGTGTGTGTTTTGGGGACCAAACCAAACACTCGGTCTGGTCCAGCTCGCACTTCCCAAAAACTCTGACCAACCAAAGTTTTATTAGAAAGTGTCTTTAAGCGACACCCCGTGAGACACGTGTTTATTCCCACTTGTGAGGCGTCCGGTGAAACCACAGAGGGCCTCGGTCGCCTGCTTGGGATGCAGATGATTTCATAAATAAATCTAATATATTTGCACCGACTTTGTGCAGCTTACGTTCCCGTCGTCTCGCCTTTAAATGGCAGAACAAACGTAATGAAAATGTCAGTACCATAAAGCAGTGGTCCAGAGTCGGGGGGTTTTGAGGGGAGAGTGACATCTCTTTGTTGCTGAATAGAAATCAGCGGCGATGCAGGGAGAGAGAGAGATGGGGAGAGAGAGGGAGGGAGGGAGAGAGGAACTCCTCCTACCAAATTATTCAGACTGGGCCGGCTCTGCTCTCTTCACAAATAGGACACGGTTCTCAAATCCAGGCAGTCCCAACCTGACCTCCAAGCACCGAGGAGCCCCGGACTGGGAAACTGGGAGAGAGAGAGAGAGAGAGAGAGAGAGAGATCACCAAAAAGAAACAACAACACACAAAAAAACTTTGTGTCATTATTTTGGCCAGTGTTCACACTCCCTCCCCTCCTCCCTCCTCAAACTCCACCACCACTTCCACACCGGCCTGTCGCATCATTTGGACTATATGTTGTTTTTTTTTGGGTTTTTTTCCTGGAGGAGAGACATTCACAGGAAGAAGGAGAGCTCCTCCTGCCCCACTCACGCTGTAGTTTCTTCGTTTTGTCCTTTTTCTTCCCGTTGCTTCTGCTGAGGAGGTGATCTGAATCTCTGGGGTTGTGTCTATTTTTTCCTTCTTCTTCCTTGTGCCTCTTTTTTAGAGCCTCAGAGCCCATTTGGATGCGCTGAGAGAGCGGGGCGCAGCGCTGCAGTGCATTATATGGAAGTTGTGGGCTGCAAGACAGAGGCAGGCAGTTGCACGTTGCGTCCAGGACCTGGAGCCATGCTTTTCCACGGGATCTCCGGGGATCACATCCAAGGAATCATGGAGGAGATGGAGAGAAGGTCGAAAACGGAGTCACGCCTGGCGAAGGGCATGCAGCTGAACGGAAGAGAGTCGGTAAGAGCCAGGCCGAGCCGTGTGTGAAATAATGGCTAAAAAGTCGCGTTAGTCTCACTTACCGCAAGACCGAAAAACGGCACGTTAACGTGCCCGGAAACGTGCAGACATTTGGGTGGTAAGTAGGAGGCCAGTGAGGAGGATTCTCGTCTTTATCCATATTATTCCATTGGATATGATAGATTTCATAGCAGCAGTATTCTTTTAATGGCTGCGTCTTCTTCTTCTGCACAAAAATAATTGGCGTGAACGACAGCTTTTAATTCTGGTGTCGTTATTTCTAAATATATTTAAAGCACCGTTTTAGTCTTGTCATCAAATAAAACAAACATTAATGTCGGCGCATTATTTCTCTGACAGCGTTTTGCATTTTCAGTTTCATATTTGCAAATAGAAGCCGACCTGATTTTTTTTTTTTAATTAAAAATGATTAATTTTAGCATTTTAAATTTATTCGTAGATGGATTTAATTTCAAAACACGAACATCATCTGTATTTTTCCTTCATACGTATAATAGGTAAATAGGCTTAATTCATAGACGCGTTGTTCCATAAGTAAGAGCTATTTGCACATCAAGCTGCTGTAGCATAACTGAGGGTTTCACAGGCAGCTTTCCAGGTTTAAAAAAGAAAAGTTGAATTTTATGGCCAGCATTTCGTTTTTTTGCTTTTCTTCTTTTAAGCACAATGTTGTGACGATTTTCCCAGCAGTGGTTTGAAGCAGTCAGCTGCCATGAGCCTTGTTTTCCTTCTTTGTCCCAGAACATGCCTTCTATGAGCCCAGAGAAGCCAGCCCTGTGTGCCGGCTGTGGCGGCAAGATTTCGGATAGATACTACCTCCTGGCCGTGGACAAACAGTGGCACCTGCGGTGCCTCAAATGCTGTGAATGTAAACTAGCGCTGGAGTCGGAGCTAACGTGTTTTGCCAAGGATGGGAGTATCTATTGCAAGGAGGATTACTACAGGTAAGAAAACTGAAAGTTTAGCGTTTCAGTTTTACGGGCTTGCTCCTAAAATCGTGTGTCCCTCTTTCCCCTCTGTAACCTAAACCCAAATCTACTGACCCAGTTCGACAGTGACCTATTTATATATGATATTAGTTTCCAGCTCTTAAATAACCATTTTAGCAATCATTGTGAGCAGTCAGCGTTAGCCCTTTATCAACAGGCTGCCAGGCCTCGGACCGAAAAACATCCCAGCTGTCACTAACGTGGGCTGCCTGCTGTTAACCGGGAATAAGTTTTAACAATGAAACTGTGCTTTCTCTCTGTAGCTTGGTGTGTAATGCAAACACGAACTTAATGCATAAGTCACCTTCTTATCCAAACTCTTATTATTATTTAATTATTATTATGTTAAAGTAATATGAGAGTAGCTCCAGAAAAACAGCTGGACAAAAATGTCCTATCCTATATTCTTAACGCACATTTTTACGGCACTGCTTCGGCTCAGGCCGGGATGCTGTTAGTTACGCTCTGTAATTATTACATACTTGTGTATTTACCTTCTGATAGTGTTGCTGAACATATGCTTGTATTATTCGTGTGTCGGAGGAAAGCAAACGGGCTAGCGTTCGTGGGTTTTATTGTCGAGGTTGTGTAGCGACTCTGCGCGCACATGTACACACCCAGTTCTGGGCCAGATGTGGCTATCAGAATGCAACCTCAAAATATAGGCCTGCTTTAGTGATCCTGTGCAGGACGCTGGAGCCACGCTAAGGCGCATGGAGGCCGCTTAAATAAGGCAGGCCTTACTTTTAGCTCGTGACACTGCGGGTTATATTTTAGTTTTTAGTCCCCCCCCCCCCCCCCCCGTGCTGTTTGTCCACTCTGGTCTTTATGGATGAGGAGTCTTGACTGTGTGTCTGTTCCAGAAGGTTCTCCGTGCAGAGGTGCGCGCGTTGCCACCTCGGGATATCGGCCTCGGAGATGGTGATGCGAGCGCGCGACTCCGTGTACCACCTGAGCTGCTTCACGTGCACCACTTGCAACAAGACCCTGACCACGGGCGATCATTTCGGCATGAAGGACAGCCTAGTGTACTGCCGACTCCACTTCGAGACGCTGGTGCAGGGGCCGGACTACCACCCCCAGCTCAACTTCGCCGAGCTGGCAGCCAAGGGAGGCGGCCTCACTCTACCCTACTTCAACGGCACCGGGACGGCACAGAAGGGAAGGCCACGCAAGAGGAAGAGTCCGGCCATGGGGATAGATATACCGAGCTACAACACAGGTGAGACAGCTGAGCTGCTCGGAGCTTCATTTCACATCGAAAAACAACAACGACGACGACGACGCGCTCACAATAAAAAAAACCCTTTTTAGTTTTGGTGTGGAATCGCTCACATCTGCTTGAAGTTTTAGTGCATGGATGTTTCCAGCAGAGGAGGACAGTGAAACCAGGAAAAACATGCCGAGCTATAATGTTGTCATCGCACACAAACATATGAAATTAAACATTAAGCAGATTCTCGCGAACATTAAGGAAACACCAGTTTAGGAACCCTCCGCTGCACAGTGAGCGACTGAAATGATAAAGGCTGTCAAACGGTGCTGCCTTAATTAATCTTTTTCCTCTTTCCATTTCTTTCCTTAAAAAAAAAACAAAAAAAACAAAATCGAGTGAATCAGAAAAAATCCAGCGAAATCTCGCAAATTCGTTTTTTTGATGGGCAGTTGCATTTTTTTCTGTCGCTTTTTAGTTGTAGTCGGGCCCTTCAGTATCCCCTCTATAACACGCCTATTATTTCAATAAATGAAATGGATGCACTCGTTGCCTTGTTGGGTGCCTCGTAGTAAATGCACGTGAACGTCTTGCACCGGCGCTCCGAGCTGCGGGCTAATTGATCCGTCCACGCGCGCGTCTTTTACGCATCATTTCCGCCAACAGAATGATCGAAAGTTGACCTCGCCGCCGACCTGCTCATCGACTTTTATAATTAGAACGAATTTAGGTCATAACACGTGAAAAACAACGCGTTTGAATGGAGTAAACGTAATATAGAAAATAAATCGTGGACAAAAAAATGTCCGAATATTCCGCGTGTTTCACTTTTATGCGAGAAACAAAAAAATACATTTAAAAAACCGCTGGAAAGCGCAAATGAAGCCAGTGTTAAACGCAGGTTTCACGTAAAATGCTGCACTGGATCGTCGAATGTTATAAGCCGACCCCGGCCCTCCCTGCAGTGTCCCCATTTTGTTCTTGCTTTCTGCGAATTAGTGTGCGGTTGAGAAAGTTTGGCATTGTGCGCCAAGTTTCCTGTGTTCCTAGTGAATGGGTAGGAATAGGGGTAATCTGCGCGTTAATTGTTCTTTGTTAATTGAAGGTGACGTTGGAATCCCTGGCCTCCCGTGCGGCGGTCAGCACAGTTCTCAGGGACAGAGCAGCGCCGCGCAGAGGGGCCTGCTGCAGGGAGAGGCCAGGGGCTGAAAACACAGCACCGTACAGTCAGCGCTCCGGTTAAATGAGCTTCGGTTTGTTATTCCTAAACACAATTCTAGGGGATTATGCAAATTCCAGTTTCTCACTGATGCTCTAATAGGAAAAAAGCCATTGTAGTCCCGTGATTTTGTTTCTGTAGTAAGAATAAGAGATTACGCTTATTCTGCCAAAGCGTTATAACAGAGGACAAGTTAAAATAAAATAGAAATAAAATCCACGCTCACAGAAAAAGGCCCAAAGCGCAGTTACAGTGATGTCCATGTGAATTAATTGGTATGCTCCGCAGACACAATAAAAGTCCCAGAGGGAATATAATCGTGTTCATTTGGGACTCGAGTGGAAACACCATCAATTTTTAAAAGGATATTTTTGTTTTTAGCCACATGTAATTAATTTAAACGTTAAAATGTTAAAATGAGCTCACAAATGAGAGATTTTATTTTATGTTTTAAAATTAAATTAAAACGGCATCAACTGAAATAAATATACATGCGCATATATATTTATTTCAAAGCACTCTTTTGCCTCCACTGGGCTCTGCATTACGAACACACTTTTATAGCATCACTGTGTTGTTCATATAAGTGGCTGCACAGATCAGCAGGCTCTTATTCATAACAAATAGGAAGAGGTTTTGTTTGAGGTTTTTGTTCCTGCTTTTGCAGCACATCCATGTTTGTTTTCACCAGGGAAAGGTGTGTGAGTCTGCTGTGGATTCCACAGCAAAGCTGGTCTTGTTTGGATACAGAGACCCCTAGTGGGTAATATCTAGTTAAACACGAGCCAGTGAAGACTGGAACAGAAGAGCACAAATGTCAGTGATTGTTAGGTTAAAGCTGGATATTCAAACATAATGAAAGCCTTTCACACGTATCAGCATCGCTGTTCTTCTTTTAAATGATGTGTAATTTAGCCCCAAAATGGCTCAACAGGACACACTTTAGAATTGAGAAATCCTACATTTCTATATTTTTGCTGCTTTTGCAGCCACGTAAAAGATTCAGATACTTTAGACGTGCTTTCCTGAAAACACTTCTTTTATGTGAGGATCAAAATAAATACATTTTCATTGTATGTTTTTAGACGAAATCTCATAAAGTCTGGGACAATAAAAAAAATCAAATTGTGTTTGAAAAAAGCCTTTTTTCTCGCAGTGACAAGCAACACTGCTAAGCAGTGCCTGCGTTTAATTTACTGGATCCGTTTTAAGTATTTTACACACTAAGCTACTGACAAATGAGGCCCATTAGGCCTATTAGTCTTTGCAAACACAAGCAGAAAGGATTTAGCCCCGTCCCAGCGTACAGTTAAAATTCATCATTTTGCTGTTTTTTGTTTCAGATCTGCTCACGCAGACACGAGCCGCACGCCGCGGTTTACTTTCCTTTTAGCCGGTTCAGTCAGCTTCTCGGCTTGTTGAGGATTTTAATTGTTATCAGCACTTTGACGATACGCCGTGACGACACAGAACAGCTGTTTCTGCCTTAGCCTGTCAGTGGAAATCTTTTGTCTCTTTTTTCATCAGCGTCAGTTGGAAATCACTGGAATGAAGCTGTTTTCTTATGGTTATAGCGGTGCTAGTGGCCTGGGGCACAGTGCAAATGAAGTCTGACACAGAGGGCTGTTTATCCAAATGTAAACTGACCTGCCGAAGTTTCTTTTTTAAAGCCCGCCTCACGCTCTGCCCTCTCTTCAGGCTGTAACGAGAACGACACCGATCACTTGGACCGGGACCAGCAGGCCTACCCTCCGACGCAGAAGACCAAACGCATGCGGACCTCCTTCAAGCACCATCAGCTGCGGACAATGAAATCCTACTTTGCCATCAACCACAACCCCGATGCCAAGGACTTAAAGCAGCTGGCCCAGAAAACAGGCCTCACTAAGAGAGTCCTACAGGTAAGCAGAGTCATTGCTCCTACTAAAGTCGCTCACCCCACCTGTGTGTCTGCACGCCACTCCTCCTCCTCATTGACACCAAAGTGATCATTGATGTCGTCATCTTTTTTAGTTTTGCTTTCTTTTGTTGGTCCATTCAGTCATTAGATGTATATCCAAGGGGTTTATCTGGAATTTGTAGATGTTGTTTCTTTCTTTCTTTTTCTTTCTTTTGGAGGGAAAGAAAGGAGAAAGCAGTTAACTCTTATATTGCTAACTTTGTTAGTAGCCAGAGTGCACTTTTACTTTAGAAGAGAGAAAAAAGGTGTAATGAAAGTCTCACAGTTAAAAACAACCAAATCAACCAAATCAGTAAATTGTAGCATTTTGTTTTGATTTGCTATAAAAATCCACATTCTTGTATTGAGTGTTCAGCACAGACTCACTGGTTCATTGTTACCTTGCCCCTTAAGCCCCAACTAATGTATCATACAAAGATTCATATACTTGAGACAACTTTGAAACAGTAACAGCTGTGATAACTTGACTTGTAAGCTAATGTACACATGATCTGATACTTTCTTTAAAAAAGAAAAGAAAGTTCCTTAAAGCACTAAAAGTAAAAGCCACATTGGGATTGGTTTGCAGGTTTGGTTCCAAAACGCAAGAGCCAAATTCAGAAGGAACGTTTTGCGACAGGAGAATGGAGGTGTTGATAAGGCTGATGGCACCTCACTCCCTCCGCCCTCATCCGACAGTGGGGCCCTGACCCCCCCCTCCAGCGCGGCCACACTAACAGACCTGACAAACCCCTCTATCACTGTAGTGACCTCCGTCACCTCTAGTTTGGACAGCCATGATTCGGGGAGCCCTTCGCAAACTACCTTGACAAACCTTTTCTAACAAGCTATCTCTAGCAGACTGATTCTGTTTGGGTTTGTTTCCCCTTTTTCTTTCTTTTACTTTTCTTTCTTTGTTTTCTTTCTTCAGTTTCACATTTTATTTTTTTAAAGTGACACCTTTAAGTCAAGCAGAGACAGCTCCTTGGAACACAAAGTGCTGCACTGTGCACGCAAACAAGAGCAACAAGAGCAACAAGCAGCAGCGACCGCATTAAGACACGAGGAAACCATTTTAATGTGTAGCATTTGAAACTGCAGATGCAGAGATTGACTCGGGATGGGACGTTTTTGGAGGCGAAGGCTTTAGGAAGGAAAAAAAGTTTGCCTGGAAAACTTAATTTGTACATTTGTCTTGAATTCTGGTTAAAAAAAAGAGTGAAAACGGGCCCTCCTTAATTTATGCTTAATTGGTCAATTTTAAAATCCTACCGCTATTTCGCCCTCAGATTCCTGTACATGTATGCACTGTGTTCGCACTCTCCGATTTAAACATTTTGTTTCTGTTTTGGACTCATTTGGGAAAAATAAACTTGTAGAATGTTCTGTATATGGGTAACTCCAGAAAACAGGCTTTAATTATTTCCGAATGTTTCGGTCTTAAAGACCGAGTTGGATGGAATCAGAGCTGCACGTGAGAAAAAGAAGACGAAGGAGAAAAATGTGCAGATAGGAAACTTTACTGTGACGAGGAGAGAGAAGCAAATCCCTCAATCTGTACAGTGGTAACTGTTCAACGTGTGATGTCGTCACCTTTTCGACAATTAGAAACCGGCCAGAGAAATTCTGATTGGAGAGCAGTTAACGATTGTTTTCACGACGGAGCACTTTTTGGTTTTTTGCCTTTTTTTTGTCGTTGTCTTGTTGGCCTCACGGATTAACCACGGATAAAAAGCCTGGTGAGCGTAGATCCACAGCTAAACTCGATTGCACAGTGACAATATACTGCCCAGTGAAAAGTGCATTATTGTTTTTATCATGTTGCTCAGGGTAACGATGTGATCTTGGGGAAAAAAGAACAGAGCAGGGCGAGGGGCGAAGCGGCCGCGACGTAGATTTGTAGAGCTGACATGAACATTCAAATGACCTCACATAGGTGGAGTCGTGAGAGGCAGCCAGCGGGAAATCGCTGTCCGTGTGTTCTCCTTTCCGGCCGTATATTTCTGCTTTGTTTAACGACACTTGCCACTGAACAGACCAAAAAAAGGGAAAAAGAAAAACCACCACGTTTCTTCTGGCTGAAAGGTAGAGAGCGAGAGAAAAGGAAAGGGCGAGCAAATCTTCAATGGAGTCGACGCATTTCGTCGTGAGCGGGCGTCACGGTTTGTTCTGTCGGGGGCAAAGGTGGCGCCCCCGATCTACTCGATGGAGTAGATGCCTAACTCAGTTCTTCTATGTGCCTTACGCTATAACTTGGGAGAAGTTTGTGAAATTCAGGATCTATGTGTTCTTTGTTAACTGATTCACATCCTTTTTGGCGCCTCACTAGTTTTGTACTGTTTTGCATCTTATCTCCGAAGATCTTTTTATGGTGTATCCTGTTAAAAAGGGGGCAGCGATGTCACGGAAAGCATTTGTGCACTCTTTCAGATATAGTTGGGTAATCCGAGAACCTTATATATTGATCTTCGTGTTAATAGTTGAGTACAGTAAGTGTTCTATCAAGATTGTCCATGTTTCCCTGTTTCTTGACAAAGATGGTGTATAGAAACTATTTCCCCTTAAATATTTATGGACCAAACGGTTGTTATATATCTTATTAAATTTGTGTGAATAAAAAAAAATACTTTGCTTTAAATGGGTTTTTATTTTTCATTACACTCGCCATTGTTCTGTTCTTTCTTGGATACAGTTGTTTTTTTTTTTTAGTTTTGTTTCTCACATCAACAAACGAGAAAGCATTCAGTTATTAATGACCAGTTAAACGTCCTCATTTTTGCCTCCATTTTTAATTTCTACTTCCTCTTTTATGATGTTTATGGTTTTAACGTAATGCCCCATGGATTTGCATCTAAACCCTGCAGTCGAAAATATGAAATTGCTTTTTAATGCATGAACATGGCTTTAAATTTTAAATTAAAGGAATGCTGCAAAGCATATATTGATTTCTATCTATATATATATATATATATATATTTATGCATAACATATTGGTAAACCTAAAATGAAGTAAGAGTAAATGCAGACCGCGTAAAGCCAGGTTGCTCTGTAGTTAATATATTCTTACTCTATCATTTCTTTCAGGGAGAACAAATCTTGGGGCATTACAGCCATACATCCCGACGTTTGAAAATTCCCTAAAGTATTAAGAGAAGGGGAAAACTTTGATGGGAAATCCTCACCATTGAAGACAAAGACAATATTAGCATAAGATTAGAGCGTAATGAGAGCGAAAGGGCAACCGACAGCAACAACAACATAAAAGATTAAAACCCCCAAACCTGTTTCAGTTGCAAATGTACAACAGGTGATTTTTGTTTTGCTTAAAGTTTGTCCATCAGCGGAGGAGACCCCCCCAACCCCCCACCGTGTATGATATTTATGATGTGAACGCAAATCTTTCTGTACTGGAGTGGTTCAATGCACAAAAGTGATAATAAAATGTAACATAGTGTAGAGAAAAACAGAAGAGGCAGAACGTGATTCAACACACACACCTGCACACGCTACAGGGTCTACACTCACACACGCACACACACGTGCGCGCGCGCTGCTGCCCCCGTGCACCTCATCCAAGAACCAGCTTGCTAAATAGAAGTTTTCTTTTGTCACGAGTGTCATTTGGTAAACACGCGGCCTCCTTGAAACTCGGCAGCAGCAGGATGCCCATCAAATATGATGAGTGTATGAAGAGGACTGCAGAGCTGGAGCTTTGCCATCTGGCTGCGCCGAGGGAAGGAAGTGAAAAGGAAAAAGAAGAGATTCTCATTTTGCATGCACCTCGTCATCTTGTTAACATTTTTTCCTTGAGATGTATATTATTATTATTTCCTTTGATTTACTGTATGATTTATTGTCAGCTGCAAAAATAAAGCATATGAAAATCAAGTCCCCGAAGCACATGCGGTACCTCATGTGGGAAAAAACACTCCAAATGTCACAGTGAGGACATTGATAGCACTGCTTCAAGCTCATTTGTTCTTGACATTCAGCTTGCTGTCAAGGGTGAAGCGTTGCTGCTTTCTTACCTTGTCGCTGTGGATATTTATGAAAGCGGCAGATCTCCAGTGTCTCGCAACATTCCTAAATATTTCGCTCGGACGCCCGAGATTCCTGCTTTTCCATGTGTGTATGTCTAAAAAAAGCCAAACCATATTTATGGTGTACTGCCGTTGTTTCAGCTCTATTCCAGTGATATAAAATTATTTATTCATTTGAACACGTGATTGTTTTTGTAATAAAGGATAAAAACAACCAATCAACCTCATACTGACCAGTGTGATTTACGCCACATGGGATATCGTGTGGACCGTCTACTATAGGCAAGAATTCCACCTCATAGGTGTGCTGTGTGCGTACTTTGTGTAAAAGGAGGATACACACGCCATATAAAGAAGGTATGTTGTGGAAAGGGGGAAAAAACATGCACAAAGAAAGGAGGAGGAGGGGAGAGAGAGACTGGAGCCACATGGGGACCAGTAAACAGGCTGGTGTTGAATTCCAACAATGTGGAAAACAGCAAACACTTCAGTCAGTCCAAGAGGAAACCTCAGTCACTGGGGTGCCTGTGCTGCGCTGTGGCAGCGGGGCTGTGTTCCACAGGTCTGACGGGAGGACGGTGGGCGGGTTGACACCGCAGAGCTACAGGAAGCAGGGCTGGAGCAGACACACAAACAAACACAGCCAGCCCCGCTCGGCGCTTGGAGCCGCAGGATAAAAATTCTGGACCAAATCGCGGCCCTGCTCGACAAGTATTTCACGGGTTTGCTGCTGGTGGCTGTGATGCATCTCATCGGTAATGTTTGTGTTTGTCAGAGCAGTGGCAGCGCTGCTCCTTCATCACGGAATATTAAAAGGTGCACATGGAGAAAGGATATTTGCATGGAAATAAATATATAACAACAGTACACTGTAAGCATTTGTGCACTAAAAGTATTTTCTTTAAATCAGTGAATGCTTTTAAATTCAAATAAAATATCCTCGTTCATGCAAAGGCAAGAACGAGGTTGTGCTCGCAGCAACAGGAGATGAATGCAGGCCCTCTGTCGACTGGTATCCTACTCTGCCTTTCTTCCTTCTGTTAAATGACAGCTGTGTACTACGATGATAGAAAAACAACGCCGACAACAGTGTGTGCTTTCAGTCACACGAGGATTCGTTGAAACACTGTGGCTGATCCCGACATATGTGGTGGTCCAAAAAAAGGGGGAAAAAAGTTCATTTACAGATAAAGCAGATGGGTTTCTGCTCAGCATATAGCGCTTTAGTTTCAGTCTACATCCATTTAATTCCACTTATCCAATTCAAGGTCACGGTGAGGCTGGAGCCGATCCCAGATGGTTGCAGGTTGGCCAGTCCAATCAGTCAATTCAACGTGGATCATGATGTACAATGCAAGAGTGCTTTGATCAAACATGTAAAGCCATCGTGATTTTAGCTGTAAAAACCACCTGCAGAAATGCAACTTTCTGTGGTCAGAGCAGGCTCGTTGGATTTACAAACAAAACATGCATTTGTGCAAATTTTGAAGGGTTTGGTTTTTAACGTCGGCTTAAGCTTGTGACATTTGCAACCAAGGTTTGATATTTGATATGTCTGTCTGGAAAAATATGTTATACGGAAAGGTCAAATGAGAAACCAGCTCCAAGGATGAGGATTCTGCCTGTCATCACAGGGGAAAATCTCCAGGCCCCACGAACCAGGTCGACGTCAGATTCAAATGAAATCAGGAAAAAATAAATACTTTGCTGAGCGTGCATCTAGTTCTAGATGTTGCAAAGCAACAAGTGCAAAACTCAAAGTGTGTTTCTGCAAGCGCACATTGCACGAGGTCGCACATACATTATCACACATTATCGCACGCACGGTGACAGGCGACAGGGTCGAAACAAAGTATGGAACAATCACCGAGGCATAGGGCGCACCTGCAGTTTACATGTTGCTCTGATAGTGTTGTTTCTGTTGTCACTCTGTGTGTGTGTGTGTGTGTGTGTGTGTGAGATATTCTGCCAGTTCCGCCTCAGTTGCCTCCTCTCAGTGCTAGGCACCCATTTAACCTCACCTCGCACACCAACCACCCTGCTAACTCAGACACACACCGGCACCGTGACACACACATAGACAGATGTCAGAAGGGTGACGATGTGAATGAAACACAGCCCCACAGCTGTGTGTGTGTGAGAGAGAGCTGCACAAGTGTGAGACTGAGGCCTGCCCCTCTGGCTGATGCAGAGCAGGTGGAGAGATCCAGCGTGCTGGGTGTTTGCCAAGAGAAAGGACCACACCAACAAATACGGAGCACATGCAGGGAAACGTAACAGACACGCCGAGCAGACGCGCACAAACAAAAGCAGGCGGTGAAAAGCAGCTTTTGTAAAAGCGATATAGATAGAAATATTATGCCCGTTTTGTCCTTCACGTTATCACAAACTATCTCTCCTGTGCCTCGTTTGCACAGTGCTCTCCACATGCCATAAATCCTCCATTTCTCTGTTGAGCTGTTATTCTATATTTACACCTGTTTGTTATGTGACGGCTCACATCTAGACAACCTTGAAAATGCTGCGATCAAGGCTGATAACTACAGGTTGCGATTGCACTTTGAAGACAAAACAACATTAATTAGCGAATAAAATGGAAATGCAGGCATCACATGCACGCTGCCTCCAAGTTCGCCTGGGTATTTGGAGAGAGAGACGGGGAGATACAACATTTCATACATATTTCCATCTGTAATCCCTCTCTCTTTTCCTGTGATAGCTGTGCTCTGTGAGGTACATAAACAGGATGCTCGTCTGCATTGATAAGGCATGCTTCAGTGTGTGACAGGTCATCTTTGTACTGGAGGAGTGTAACCTCTCAGTTCTTGCTAAACCTTCAGGATGCACGCAGATCCTCTCCCCTCCATCTGCTGGTCTCTATGAAGTCTGCACCCGATCACAGGAGCTTTGACTGCAGCTTCTGTCTCTACCACATTGCAGTCACACCTAACCCCTGAGCCAGATCAACAACACGCAGGAAAATAAAAAGACGCCAACATTTTTTTTCTTTTTAAGTGTTTAAAATGTGCTTTCAGCCTCTGGGTGCAAAAAAAATCTGCAAATTTAGCAGTGAAAAGCTGGAATGCACTGTTCACAGCTAATACTGCTATTGTGCAAATTATGTGAAATTGACCGTTTTTTCTTTATTTCACAGTGTTTGAGTTTGGCCTAAAGTGTGTCATGTTTACAAATAATCAGATGAATTATTGTCTAATTGAGTTGGTCTTTGTATAAACGACTTCATTTTTTAATGTAAAAAAAATTGCAAGTAAACTCAGATTAATTTTAAGCTTTCTGTAGTCTTTTTAGCTTGGATCACATGTCTAACCTCAACAATGCAAATTTCCATATTATTTCAGGTGGGAGTGTTTGGAGTTACGTTTAACTGAAATTCCACTCTTTTTTTGGGAGTGACCAGTATCTGATCTTCCCACATTAGATCACTACTAATCTTGTTTTACATAAACGACTTCGCATCCCGCTGCACCAGTGGTGTCACAGCTTAAGCTCTCTAACATAATAATGATACAATAAATGAGTAGAGGACCACCTGTTTTAGCTAACATCCATTCCCTGCATGCTTCCTTGGAATGCTACAGGATTAATGGGCAACTGTAAAGTACGGTCAGCAGACAGATGTTCATCCAGTGGTTCTAAAATTCCAGGAGGGGTTAAATAATATGGAATATGTTATGGAAACTTTCAGACTATTTTTGTTTGCTAAGCCAATTAACGCTGACTTATGAATAGAAATTTTTTTTATTCCAATTTCTTTAGATCTCTTAAAAACCACCACAAGTGATCAGGCTTTTGAACTGCTGACATTCTGCACACACCATGACACACTCACTACAACCACTGGACTCTACACACTGCCACTTTAAATCTTTACTGCACAAGTTTTTGCACAAACTGTAAATACCAAACAGTTGTCTTACGTTCTATAATATTTAATAATTTCGTATTTTGTTATTTTTATTATTATTTTCCTCTTTAATATAACTGCACACTTCTATATGTTCATGTAAAGCTGAGGAGCAGAAGCCAAAGAATTTCATGTGGCTACACTGTTTATCTGTACGTGACAATAAAACTTGAAAAATGCCACCGTGTGGCAGACATTAAATAGTATTTTGCTTTGCAGTGTGTTCTAAAAGGTAATCTGAGGAAACTGAACAGGTGGAGGACAAAAGATGAAGCATCATGGCTGATGAACTGATGATGCAGATTTCATGTCCTATAGGAACAAAATCCAGCAAAGACCTGACACAGCGCATGCAGGAGGCATCTCGCCATTCAGCTGATCCACCTGCTGTTTGCCTCGTCAGAAATGGTCAAGAAGCCATTTTTAATAAAATGCCAAATTAAAGTAGAACTGGCTGAAAAGCAGTGGTAGTAGGTTTCATGGAGTGATGAATCCAAATCTAAATGACATCAATATGCAACACTCTCATTCATGGATGGGGCTCCCCAGAGCCTAGACCTCAGCAGTGCTGAAGCAGTGTGGGATCATTTTGACAGGAAATGGAACAAAAGGCAGCCAACATCTAAAGCAGACCTTTGAATGTCTTTCAATGAGCCTGGAGAACTATTCCTGAAGACTACTTAAAGAAATGAGAAGAAAGCTTGTCTAAAAGAGTTGAGGAATAAAAGTGGTCATGCTAAATGTTGACTTTCAGAAACTCTGGTTTGGCGCTATACTGGATTTCCGTGTGTTTTCCCAGAGAAATACAACGAAACGAGGTCTAACAACTTTGGTTGTTGTTTTTATTGCCATCACTTATGGAATATCGGAACATTCACGCTGCGGCCAAATTCTTGTAAATTCAGGCTCGCTGTCATCAGTTCTCATTTGTGGGAATATTGTTCAGCATGTGTGTTCAAACACAGAGTTAAATGTCACACTTACAGTAAAAGGTCTCTGTAAACTCAGCGATTCAACCTACTTCATTTCCCCTGGAGGAAGAACCTTTTCCATGCTGGTTACCTGCGAGCGACACCTGAAAGTTTGGAAAGGAACAGAGCGAAATAGATGAGAATGCTTCCCTTTCTAAAAAAAATATCCCCAAATCAAAAGGAGATCCTCTCTGTTAAATAAACAATAAAAAAAGAACACAAAAAGTTTGCCATTGGTTTAAAGCGCCACATCAGTGCACAGAGCCACTTTTAGAACAATGGAAACCCAACACGATTATTAAACAGTTTTCTACCAAACACGTGGAGGCATGCGTGTTGAACTACAGGAACTCGTGGTGCAGCTCCCCTTGCAGACTGATGCATTACTTTTCATCCATCCATCTAATTATTCCCTTAGAAACCTGAAATTTGAAGATACAAAAGACCATCCCTATCTGTCACTGAGCGGCATTGATCTTATTGAGAGAAAATGTGGGTGTAGAGGAAACCCAATATAACTCATGCCATTAAATTCCACACAGCATTATTCACATACAGAATTGACAGATTTCTGTGAGACGTTTCTTTTAATCTTCAACTGTTGTTGAAGAAAAAGGGGGGAAAAAATCCCACACTCCAGGCATCTCTCCTTTCTCCATATTTGCAGTGAGGTTAACAAAAAAGGCGATTGAAGTAGGGAGAAAAAACACAGCCCCACCTAACTTGTTGATTATTAACAATGGGGATGGGAAGAAGACAGATGTGTTTCCTGTGTATCAGCGCTGTTTGAATTGTCAGTCTGAAATCACTGCTGAAGCTCTTATCAAAGCAAAGTAAGCTGATCAGTTCCAGTTGCGCTCGCTGTCCACGCGAGTCAATCCGCGGCACCATTTTTTGTCAATAAATTCTCCTAATATTCCCAATTACAGACTCTGCGCGTGTCATGTGCACACGTGCAATGATGGCAAGCGAGACTGTGAGCAAATAGCCGAGAGTATGCGTGTGGATCAGTGGATTCAGCGCAACCTGGCTGCCTGAACACACTTAAACCTTCTTACACTGCCTCAACAGATTGTCATGCAAATTCTGAGCAAAGTTGGAATACCAAATATTTTAGTTTTGTTGCAACTTAAGAATGACATCCTAGACAGTGGTGGGCGGTATGAAGAAAAACGCAACGATTCTGAGCAAAGATTGCCATAAAAAAAAAAAAACCCAAGTCGAGATAATCGCGGGAGGCTTGGACAACAGGCCCACTTGAAGTGGGCCATCTTGCCCTATGAAAGCTAGGACCATCTTCTGTTCAACCACAGAAGTGAACGGGAGACGTGGATGGAATTTGCAACACTAAGGTGCAACTTTTTGGTGTAATGCAACTTCTTTAAACTAAACACAGAGCGATAACTGTAAATCTATTTATCCATCTAAATTATTCGGGTGTGAGCTGCACAGCTTTTGAGGTGCCTGCTATAGACATACCTGTTTTCCTACAATATAAGCAGATGCCACTTGTCTACAAGTGCGTTTGAAAAACCCAGCAGCAATTAAAAGTGAAAAGCTCGAGAAAGAACCGGTAAATGCACCGTAAGTTGAAACAGGAAACTTCTCCTCTGTCCGTAAATAACACGATTCAAAGTAAAGACAGCGCGAGGTGGTGAAGCTGCTCCTTTGAATCTCGCGGTATTTGACAGTTTCCCTTCACTCTTTGACACTCGCCCCTCCCCTGCGCTCCGGGAATGCTGGGTTGTTTACATTACAGTCACACGGGTCAGCGTTGTGGTGATGAGGGGGGCCTAGTAGTGGAGAGTCTGTCCGAAAACACGTACACATCTCGCCTGGCTGTGCGGCACAGGCGCTCTCTGCGAGACAACTTTCCAGCTCAGTCACGGTGCCACGCAGGAACAGAGGCCCACCGAGTCCACTTCTCGCAGCGACCTTGGAAAGAAAGGGAAAGTCAAAACAAAGATAACCGCCATAACCATCAGGAAAAAGCCTCAGCGTGAAGAAGGAATAGCTTAGCAACTGTCTCCCACTTCCTGGTAAGAACTGACACGGCGTTAGCTGAAAGTGAACTTTTTGAAACTCAACTACTGCTAATGAACTCCTCGGAAGCTGTTGCCCTTTGCGCTTTAACTTCCTCGGAAAGTGACAGAAAAGGTTCGTAGTAGTCACCAGTTGCCCTTCAGACACAAGTTTGTCACTCATTTGAAGAAGTTTTTCGAAGTTCGCTAGCTAGGCTAGCTTGTTAGCTTCCTAGCATGTCGTTTTGCGGACTTTATCTTTATAAAACCGGACAGTCGAAGGTGTCAGCAAACGCTTCCAGCTGCTTTGTAACGTTTATATTACAATGTACGCAAAACGGCTTTGTGCTAAAGTGCTAAAGCGGCTAATCCTGTCAGTGGACACTTGTTGCTACAATGTTACAGTCATGTTACACGTACTACACAACAGCTTTCAAACAGTAGTAATCGCACACCGCCTCGGTGATGTAGAAGAACACGACTGTCTTTACAGCGTTTCTTTACATCCTTGATTGTCAGTAGTTTATGATGTGAAGGTATTTTTCATGTCAAAGGCTTATTTTGTATAATGTGTCAATAGTAATGTGTTACGTGTCTGTCAACGTCGCTTACTATACTTGAAGTCTCAGCTGTGGAGGAATTCTTAGTCGAGTAGTATAACATCCACGAACATGACTGCAGCGGGGCCAAGGGTTGGATATGGAGTGGGTGCCTTTCATGAACCTCTGCTTGGCACCCATGCTCTGTAAATGTAAACCCAGTAGTTTACATACGCCCATACTGTAATTTTCCCCTGGGTGGAATTTTTTTTAATGTGTGACAACCAAGAGACATTTTGATAGAAAAAAAAAATGAAGTCAAGTAAATAATTTTGAGGTTTGGACTGTTGGTCTCACGTTCAATAACAATGTGTTCTGATGTTTTATAGATCAAAATCTAAATTGATTTGTCTTACAATTATCACTGATAAGGGGAAAAATAATGCTCTTTTTATAAATTCAATAAAAAAATGAAAAATTTGAAGTGAATCTGCCTTAGTTTAGTTTCTTTTAGTTGTCATATGTGGGCTTGTGTTATTAAACTCAAGCCAAAGTAGTTGTCAGACAAATTGCAAATATATTATTATATGAAAGTTCAAAAAACAAACCCACCTCTGCAATTTCTTTTTTTTTAATCTAGCAAAACATGTAAAGGCGTATTACAAAACACTTGTTTCTTAACCTTTTAGTAATTTTTGGGAAAGGCATACGCGCTTCCAGCTGTCTTTTTGTTCCACGCTGCCAAACACAATAAAACTATACACTTGGTAGACGAGGTTTATTTGGAAGAGAGCTGCTAGTCGTTACAAAGAAGTAATTTATTCAAATAAAAAATAAATCTGAGATCAGGCCTTTCTCGTTTTACTTCCTTTGTTGTGAGTAACAGTAGTTATTGCAAAACCTTTACACACTCATGGCGTCCACAGTTTTGTTGGAACTTTGTAATTTCTCATCTTTAATTTTGAACGTAATAATATTAAAAATACAAATTATAATAATAATGGCATGAGTAGAAAAACAAGTTGGGGGAAAAAGGAGTGAATACAAGCCAAAGGCACAGCAAACAAAACAAATACCACCAGATTTCCCTGCACAGGTATGTGGGCGGCTTCATCTCCGCTAAGCCTAATCATCTCGGGGTCAGATGTAGGTTGAAAGCAGTATCCCGTGCCACGTTGCTGTCGCTGCCTATCACAGCCAAATATTTCAGGCGTCGTACTATCACGTTTGGCTACGCTGCAGAGAGATGATTCAAACCAGAGTTAGTGGGAGCTGACATACCTTGTTGACCCAATTATTACTCACTTCTCTGTTGCCACATCCGATTATCGTCAGACAACAGGCTCGAGTCTGCCAGCGTCATCAGGTGATTGAGATGAACACTGGCTGGCTCTGTGAAGTTGACTATCAAGGAATGTGTCATGAACCGGATGATCAGAAAATGGCTGCCAAATGTTTGCATCAGTCTCTGTGATGAGGGATTTCTGCCAGTAACATCCCACTTTGAACGTGAGCTGATGAGAGGTGGATTACTTTTGACAGGCTCTGGCAAAACTCGGCTGTTTAGCCCCGTTCTGTTGTTTGGATTTAATAAAAGTGTTACAGTAGAAACTGAAAATTGTTCATATTAGAAATTATTTAAGTCATTATTTATTGTAAGAGACACTGACGATGCCATAAATTGAAGAAAAGTTTTGTTTTAGAAGCACAGACATGGATATTTGATGGCGCCCGGGGTCCCATACATGCACATTGTCTGATAGCAGCACGACCTTCAGAGCGAGGACTGAAATGCCATTCATCGGTGTGGAGAAATGTGCAGCACTGCAGCGGTGATTTAGCACAGTGGAATTTACCAAATAGCTCAATCTTGTGTGAGTTTCCTGTTTTAGCCCTGAAGCCGCCCCCCCCTCCTGGATTAAAGATCAGATGAGACATTTGTCATCTGACCACTTTTAACAGTCATCTTGCCTTTGGGTTTTCACAGAGAACAGAAAAAATGTTGGCTCTTTTCTTTGCTTTCACAGAGCATATTTGAAGGAAGATGCTTCCCGAGGCCATTTCGAGCTACATTAAACGCTGTCTTTTGCATGATGTCAAAGACCTTGGCCAAGCATTGTGCAGAAAAAACCTGGCAAAAGTAGCAGATCACTGTATAGGTTTCTCTGTTGTTCAGGTTTTGAGATTATTTGCACATAAAAAAATAGAAATCTAATATAATGGCTAAGATTTCTTTAAAAAAAGAGCATTTCAGTATTGAGTCTTTCATTTCCAGGCTTGGAGTTTAAAATAGGTTCTTTGGCAGTGAGAGTGGGATGTGTGAGCAAGCTTCACACTCCTTAAATTGCTGGCTCGTCAATATTTTTCATATCCATCTCCCCTCTTTGTTATCAGGGGTCGCTGATGTTTCAAGTATTCAAATATCCTTGGTGGATGCCTCGCAGCTCCTTACGTCACGGGAAACTTCTCAATTTCACTGTGGCACTGATGCCTTTTCTCATTGGGTTGTGTAATGCTCTGGGGGAAACCCACTACAAAGACATGCAAACACAAAATTACTGACCTAGGACCTCATTCAAAGTTTATGAAATGCTTTCAGTGCCCGTGGGTCAGCTAATGCTAGGACCGTGGAGTATCATTGAAATGAGAGGAAGGGTTGATTCACATCTTTGCTGTTCTCTTTTTTTAAACAGTCTCTGAAACCCTTTATGAAAGAACTGTGTTTTTATATAATCGCTCTATTAAAGCAATTAAGTAACTAAATGGTGCAATTATGCAAAGGTTTTTTCAGTGTACATTGAGAAAGTTAAACAAGACCTGTTTTAAAATAATGTTCATGTGCACAGCAGACAGAGCTTTAAATGAAGACTGAATAATTTCAGCACAGTTAGCAGTTTTGATTTGGAAATTGCTTTTTAATAAAGCTGCTGTAGGAGATAAGCGTGGCTCACGCTGTACACTCGTTTTCGTTTTGCACAGTTTTGCCAAATTAAGTAATTTGTGCAGGATCAGTAACTGACAGCACGTTTGCATTTTAACACTCTGTTTAGATGTTGGTAGACTAGCTGCTCATGCAGTGTACTGCAGCTATTAAGTAGATGAACAGGTGTTTTCACAATGTATATTAGTTGGTTATCTATACACCTAGATATATTACAGTAGTCATACACAGTGCATTATTGCATTATTACTCATTTGTTTTACAATACCCCCAAATTGTAAGCATAGGCCTGTAAAATCCACTATTGATCAGGGCTTAGCCTGCAGGTTAAGTCATTGTATGACTGAAGTACCAAAGCCATCTCGGCATATTGTGAACTGTGCTGTAAAGATGGTTCTCCAGCAGCTCCGTCGGATTTTTATCGGTGATCACTCTGCAGTCGTCCCCTCTCCCTCTCTATCGCTTTTGATTACCCACACACAAAAATACAAATCCCTCAGGATACAAATTCACTTTCACAGAATAATTACAAGATGCTATATGCCACAGTAAACAGCACATCAGTGACAGTGACAGTATGCATTTGTCATGAGATGAGACAAAAGCAGAATGAATTTGCACTTATGAACAGAAAGAGAGGAGGATTTTTGTGTGTGTTCCATGCTGAGTGTGCTATGGGCATTTGTTCCAACCTCACCACAAATAAGCCTTAATGTTTCACACGGGATTTGCTGCCGAAGAGAGGAAATTTGTATTAGAGCATTTTGTTTTGACAGATTGTCTGTTTTACCCTTCCCCTTTTTAGTGTGAAAATCTGGGGACATTTTTGCTCTCTCTTGCAGTCTTTGTTCTTTTTTTACAGTTAGTTTTTTTTCCATTTCTAGTGACGTCAGAGATAAAACTGCAGGATTCATTTTAGGGAACTTTTTTTTTTTTTTGTCGTTGTGATCAACCATAAAATAGATGATTTGCACTGTGTTCACTGCTCCAAAAGAAAGGAAGTAAATGCCCCATTCAAATGCTGATACTACCCCATTACCATGATATCTTCAGAGCAGCAAGACTATCTTCTAAAAGGAAATTGCTGTGACCCGTTGCACTCAGAGATAGGGCTGTTGGATATAACGATATAGATCGGATGACGATATGAAAACGTCTGTCATTTGTTTCGTGGTGTCGCAAAATAAACTGTTTACGTCAATAATTTTTCATCGTTTTGATGGTCACCGTAGAATTTCTCTCTTGTATTTAACATAACCACACTACGGACGGACAAGGATATGTTTTATGCGTTGTTGTTAGCAACAACGACGGTAACACCATCGCGTGTCCGCTTGTTTATTTTCCACATAAACCTTTCACAATAAAGCTCAAGATCCTGTTGAGATTTTTCAAAATAAACGGAGTCACATGAAATAGTATGCAGAGTGTTTATGTATGAGAAACAAAAAAACAGCCGTCAGGTGCAAAAAAAAAAACCTTAGAAGAGGCTTTTCCCTGCAGCACGTCCTGTAATAAATACTCAGAAAGAAAATTGCAGCCGTTTCAACTTATGTAACACTGGACTCCAGGTAACGACGCCCAGCTGAAAACACTTCACGCAAGTCGAGTTGTTAGAGTTTGACAGAATTTACAGAAAATGTAAAATATTTGCGATTATATATCGTTGTTGGGACGATAAATGTCTGATATGAGATTTTGGTCATATCGCACAGCCCTATTTTAGAAATGTGTCACTTGTATTTCTAATGAGCCGAGTTGTATACAAACTTCTATAAAGCTGTTATATTATTTACAACTTGTAACGTAATGTATGCTTATTTTATCATGGTCAGGTGGTACATGTTGAAAATACAGACTTGTAATAATTAGGTGTAGATAAATATAGGTAGGTGACATAAATCACTTGGGTCGTAGCTAAAATGAAGAAAGGGTAAAACCATACTCTTTTATTTGAATCCGTTTCACGACGCTTCATTTACATGTGGGAGACATCTTTCTTCTGCCCCTCCTCCCCCCCTCTGTGTTTGTACCCTGACTCACTGCAGTCCTCTGTGGTCTCCCTGGTCTCTCGGTTTGGCTCGGGGCTTAGAGGCTGTGGTCAGTGCCTGAGGGCATCGAGAAGGAAGAGGAGTCGTAATGAAAAGGTCCTCTTAACTCCTGCTGCCAAAACTGCCCTCAATCCCCTTTGTCTCACTCTTTTTCCACTTCCACATCACCCATTTCTTCGATTTGTCCCATATTACTGCTTCTCATTTCAGACGCTCTCCCTGACCTTGGCCTCTGTGACTCCTAAGCCTCTTCCGTTAATCCTCATCAAGTTGCGGGCGTCCGAACATGTTGGTTTGATGGCTTTTCATAGTATTTACTCTGAGCCTGTTGCTAGTTATTATTTTAATAACACCATTTGAGAGGATTTGTTATCCATGCATTTATCACATGAGTCTCTCACAGTGAGGAGAGACTCATGTGATAAATGCATGGATAACAAATCATAGCTTAATATTAGGGGTGCAACGATACACAAAATTCATGGTTCGATATTTTTTCAATACAAAAAAATGTTCATGCCTTTCTTAATATGTAATTTATTAAAATTATAAATATATATTTTAACTCAAAAGTACAGTTTTTAAATTTAATGTTGCTGAAACAACAAAATAATAATAAAAAATAAATCTATCTGATTGAGGAATCCCTCATCTTTGGAAAAGAGAGTTTATTACAGAGAAATGGCTCTTTCAAAATAAAAGCTATACTATACGCTTCTTCTGGGCTATATTCTCAGCAGCATATTAAACATATCAGGTCCCCATAAGGAGAATCCTGTGCTAACGGCTGTCTAAATGACTCGGGTAAAGTTTGTAGCATGCGTGCTTGTTGTTTTTGTCTTTGCACTAGGATGATGTCGGAGTAAATGTGCAGTCATATTCGTTGTGTTCCCACTAGTGCTGTCAGCGTTAATCTGAAATGACGTTAACGCCACAACACGGCAAATCTCCGTTAACGAGCTACCGCGGATCGCCCCGTGCGTGGGGCTGGACGGCCAACACGTTAACGAGCTAACTGCGCTAACACACTAGTTCCCACCCATGTAATTGAGCATTGCATGGCACATCCAACATACTGTTTTACTTTTGTCCATCAGGGTCATGCTTCACATAAAGACCAAAATAGTTCCAAAGGCCAGATCTGAATGAGGGTGGGGGAGGTTCAATTTGCCATGTTGCAAAGAGCTTAGCTTCTGTCTTGCTAGCTTGCGCTGCGCTCAGTGGATCTGCGCTCGACAGTGCAGCCTAGGCGGAGTAGTCGAACGCAGATCCACTGAGCTCTCAACACAGACAGCATCGTCAGAAGAAAAGTTGATAAAATAAATAAAAAATTTGTATTGTTCATACATATGCGTACCGAACCGAAAGCACTGTATCGAACGGTTCAATACCGATACGAGTATCGTTGCACCCCTACTTAATACTGGTGTTCGGTTGGTCAAAGTCAAGGTAATTTTTTTATAAAGGAGCAGTTTTGTGGCTTCAGTGAGATTAATCTGGGCAGAGTGAGACCGTGAGACAAAGTCTGGAAGTGAGTTTTTGCGCCAAGACAGTTTATTTTCTTGCTCAAAGAGTTTTTATGGCATGCTTCAAAACAACTGTGGCTTTGAGTTTGTTGAGCAACTCGAGATACAGGAAAGATACAAAGTTACAATGTTTGACGTGCCCCTGTGTAGCGGCGTGCTGTCAGACGTGTGCCATGTTGACAAATGTTAGCGGGTCTGACTTGGTGCAGACAATCGACTCAGGCGCACATTCAGACATGATCGGTCTGAGTGCATGCACACACAGAGACCCTGCTCTTAATGACGGCGAGAAGTACACATTTAAAAGCATGGTGGTTTCACTTCATGAGGGTTGTTAAACCACAACAAGTCCTATCTGTTTATCTTCCCCTCAAAAAGCAGGCATGTCTGAGTAAAGCTAACCTCTATCAGGATGTTGTCACTTTAACAGACTGATTAAGCCAGCAGTGCTACACATCTTAACTGGAAATGTCTCAACTCTGTCCTCTTGTTCTTGCTTTACCTCTCCTGGGAGTCCTTTCTACCTGGGGCCTCGCCTCAGTCTCCTCCTTCCTGCCCTGTCTGGCCCACAGTCTAGGAGGCTCGCAGCCTGAGAGGCTCGCAGCCTGACTCCCCCAGAGCAGCAGGAAGCTGTAGCAGCAGGAGTTAGGCCTGCGTGGCACTGCCGGCTGGCTCTGTCAGAAGTCCTGCCAAGTCAAGGATGAGAGACCTTTGCCAGTGTGGTATTGGGGCATCAAATAAAATATTTTACAGATGTCTGATGGCAGACGTCGGGAGACAGCAGAGGCTTACTCGGGCCTAGAGTACGGGGTCTTTAAAGTACAAATGATGAGTGTTAATGTATATGTGTTTAGTATTTATGATAAAGAATATGTGTTTACTTATAAATGAAGGAAAAGGTTGAATAAAGTGGTCCCTGTAGGCCGAGGCTATCAGGAAGTAGGCGTGTGGCAGGAGGAGGGAGGTAACGTGATCTGATTTTTGGTTTGGCTGCAAACAGAGTGATTGATTTGGTTTGGTTATGTTTGAAGAAGAGGAGAATCCGATGCTGCTGAACTGTGAGTGCTTGGCTGGGTTCCCAAGCAGTTCTGGCTTGACAGTTTAACAGTGAATATTTAACATTGCACCACACTGCGAGGCTTGGCTGTAAACAGCAGCCAGCAAGCAGCAAAGCAGGAAAAGCTTGCGTGACGCTGGGCCTTGGTTGTGAAGCCCACCTTAAAACAACACACAAGCAGAAAGCTCATCTTGAAGTTGTGATTTTAGAAAAAGGCAGATGGCATGGGCTGGTGGTGTCAAACTGTAAAAAAACCCCACCAGGATACCCTGATGAAAGCAGCTCCCGCGTGCTTTGAACAGCGAGTCTGTCATGGTTGGTGTCTGCTGTGTGGCTCCAGGTCAAACTGTGATACGCAACTCCTGGAATTTGCGCTTTTTAAGTTTTTTTATGTTCAAATCATCTGAGGGAGAAAAAAAAACAGGTGGGAAAAACAGGAAGTCTCATTAATATTAATATTGTAATGTGTGAAAGAAAGAGGCAGGAAAGACCTATCTGATTTAGCTGCTTTCAACCCCTGTTGGGGATCTTCTCTCTTTCCATCTCTCCTTTTTTTCCCCTTTTGCTTCAGTCTTTCTATGCAAATATCGGTAACTGACATTTTCATTTTCGGAATATTGTCAACTCTATTCTGGTATAAATAAACCTGACTTTGGTAAAGTATCAGATATACTACATGCAAAAGAGTGAAAGATTGTGCCAGGTCTGCTAAACACCTACGCAATTTATACTTTTAACTTGCTAACAAAGCTTGATTGCATTAGCAGCCCAGATGTCGCACCCATCTTTTATCTACTGTATTTTTCGGACCATAAGGTGCATTAAGCTAACCTGGTATTGTGGATGGATTATCTCAGTTGTTCTCCTGACTGAAGTTTGGTCCGTTTACAGCATCCTGCCATGCGATTGCATTTGTCTCTAACCATCAGGAACCTTCACGTTAACTTTTATCGAGTGGAAAAAAGTTAGTGTTCATCCGGGTCGAGGTCAGTAAGCACAACCAGAATTCATACATAAGGCACACTGTCGATTTTTGAGAAAATTAAAGGTTTTTCAGTGCGCCTTATAGTAGGGCTGTTCGATATAACGATATATATCGGATGACGATATAAAAAAAACATCTATCGTTTCATTTTACTCTATCGTTTGTTTCGTGGTGTCGCAAAATAAACTGTTTATGGCAATATTTTTTTATGGTTTTGATGGTCACTGTAGCGGTTATATTAATTCATTAAAGTTCTCTCTTTCTCTTATATTTAATATCACCACACTACGGACGGACAAGCGCCTGTTTTTATGCGTTGTCATTAGCAACAACGACGGTAAAAGCATCCACATAAACCTTTCACAATAAAGCTCAAGATCCTGATCCAATCTAATGTTAAAGTGACCAGAGTGATGTCTGAAAGACCTCCAGACCTGGAGCTGTATGCCTGTGGTTGTGTTTGTGCAGTTAACATACATGAATGAAAGCACTCACAGTAAATTTGATAATAATTTGAAATGTTAGAATAAAGTGACCTTTGTCAGCCTTTGTGTAACTGTCATCCTGGACAGGACCACGAGGTGATGCTCATCAAATAATCCCAGAATACGCACATGCGCTCAGTTTTAGAAATGTTAAAGATCACATTACATATATTTATGTTGCAGTGTGATGGGACACAGCTCTACTGGCTAGTAATTAATGTTGAGTGGAATCCCAAACAATTCTTATAAATGAAACACAACAACAGGAATTCCTAATTTAATCTCCACACAGTGGTATCGTGTGCAACAGTTCATAACTCCTGCATGTGACGCTCGGTGTGAAAAGTAATCGGGTACATTTGTTGCATGAAGATGAGTCGAGGGCATTTTGATTCAGCTGTCATTCTGTTAAGCTCCGCTTGGCTTTGATTTCTAGAAATGAGGCTGATTTGTGGAGTTTTACAGATGCTGGGTAAATATAGGGCACAGTCCAGCCTCCGTGTGAGGGATGGTGGAACAGGTCTGACATCTCTCATGAACTGAAAAGGGAAATCCCTTCAGGCACAGACTAGAGAGGAGGCATAAGGGAGGAGGGCGAGAACGGAGAGAGGTGCGACCCCTTAGGGGTAACGGTATTCTCCGATCGTCAGATCCTTACACATACTCACATACAGCGATGCTCTGTCGGCGTGCCAGGTAATGCGCTCATGCAAAGAAGGACGAGTGCCTGAGGAATAAAAATAAACATTGAAATGTTTGTGTGTGTAGTTATGCTTCTGTGCATGTTTTATTCTCATGTGCAAGTTTATGTTTTTATATGATATCGGGACCAAAATTGGGAGTTTTTGCCAACTACAGTCGGTGTACTGCAGCCTGCTCACAACATGGGTCAAATGGCGTTACCAGGCTTGTTTTACTTGATTGCATTGCTGCATTAAAAAAGGACAGAACATACTGTACATGTCTTCCCTGAAATACTTGCATGTAATGGAGAAGTTGTGAGGAGAGAAATGAAACAGGGCTCGCAAAATCGCTAGCCGGACGTCCCGGGGCTAGCGATATCTCCGGTCGGGCGACCAAAATCTATCTCAGCCCAGCCCGTCGGGCTATATGGTGGCCCGAGGGGCAGGGATGAGATAGATTTAAACTATATTTAAAACCTATATTTAAAACCTAGGTCAATGGTGAATGGCTGGTGAAGCAACAGAGCAGTATTTGACCTCTGATTGAGGAGCAGCGCTCTGGATCTGGTTAAAGATTGCAGAAGCCACCGCAGAAGCCACAGCGGGCTGAACCGCAGCCAGACCAAGGCTTGATTTTTGTGGAGCCGTGTTTCCTTGGGCCCACTGTTACTGCGTGCTCGGTGTAGGCTTCCAGCTTCATATTCATTCTTTTTTTTCTGCGTATGTTTGCACGAGATTACGTTTATGACATTAATGTGTTGAGTGAACCACAGTTTGTTTGTGTGTCTCTTTCTTTCCTCATCGAGCGCCAGGATTGAGTAAAGGTTGTTGTGGGTTCAGGGTCTTAGATGTTTCCATTACAAACTGTGGAGAACAGATGCTGGTGCAGAGCATGGAAGAAGGCCTGGGCCCAGAAAAGTCCCAAACATGAGCTCTTAGCAGTCAGCTATGTAATGAGACATGCCTGGGAACTGCTCCTCTCACATTACTAATGATTTGGACATCTTGTGCTTGTCATTTCCTCTTAGACAAACTTCTTTGCTTACACAGGGTAACTGCATCAAACTATGCAAGTGAAAGGGAAAAAGCCTGCGTTGAGGGAATAAGAGAGGCTGCTGGTTTTTGTATGATGGGCAAAGTGGACTCCAGATGTTTTCTGCTAAAGTTTAGTTCTTAGGAAAACGATGACAGCCCCCATCTCCAGCTCACAGAGAGTCGTGGCTTGTCATCTAAGAACCAGACAGTGGCAGACTAAAAGGTAAAAATCATTTTATTATTTGGTCACATGGCTGCTCAGACACGTTAAATATGATTTAGGGCCGCTGCTCACTGATGCTGAACCGAACTGCATCTTTGTAAAATGGATTAAGGGATAGGACTGTTTCAGCTGTTTTATTGTAATTGCTAGAAGCCGAAAGTGTAATGAACATAAAGCGTGATTAACCGTCCACGTCTACTCCCGCTGCCTGAAAGAAGCTTCTTATTACGTTGCTGTTTCTCGTGTTGTGCTTGATTAAGAGCTTCGGCCAAAGGAAACACAGCTTCCGCGAGGAACACTCGACTCTGTCAAAACTAGATACTGGTATTTTATTAAAACCAGTATATTTGCCAGTTCTATTGATTGTGATCATCTTCGACTCAAAAAACAAATGAGATGGGCCTAAGCAGGGTTTAAGCTGTTTAACAAAGGAGGAGAAAATGCCTTTATTTGATAAAGTTGTGCAGTTTCCATTGGCGTGAGTTTTATTTGTTAATGCAGGCTGCACTAAAAGGAACTGATAAACACATAATCCTGAGTAATTGGTCCCATCGATTCTTATTTAGCACATAGCAGTAGTTAGCACGGTATTCCCTTGTTTAATTTTTATTTTTTTAAATGTGAAAGTCCCTCGTTTGCCCCCGTTGTGTTTTCATTTCTTTATTTTTTAATGTTGGCCCCGTGGTCTCGCAGACAAACACAGCCACAGCCCCGTGGAACAGAATGTCGCATCCAATATCCTGGTGCCAGAGGTGATGCAGCTAATTTGGTGGTCAGTCAGTGACATGGCTAACAAACAAAGCCCTCGTTGGTCCTGGAGGGCAGGAAGCTCTGCTCGGCTGCGCAATGCTCTGTTCTTCATTGTGAAAGACCAGGAGTTGTTGCCACAAGGGACTAATGCAGCCTAAAGCCTTGGGATCTTCACCTTACTGCGGTCTGCAACTCTGGGTGTGGATATTTTGGTGCACATGAAGTGAGGGTGTGCTTTTAAAAACAGTAACGGCGACAAAGACAAATCTGTCCTCCATCCATTGTTTCATGGATTAAATGCTTTTTGCATTTCTAATAATATACATGTGAGATCTCTGAGATTATGGAGTCAGGCTTGATATGCAAATTTAAAAAGTTAATGGGTATTCAGATTAGTCAGTGTCGCTTATAAAAACAAATCTTGATGTTGTGTTACATAAGTTTTGATACGTGCACAGCCCCGCCCCCTGCGGTGACCCAAGTCACATGTTAACCTGCTGTGTAAATCACACGAATGGAAACTAAACTGTGAGACATTTTATTTAGACATTTATTTCTGACTCCTTTGAGGAAACACGGTCATTTTACTTTCCTCTGGTCACTCTGTGAGACTTTTGCATTTTAGTTCAGATCCAGAGTCACACAGTAACTCAGCAGTCGAGGCGACGTTAAAAAACACGGCGTAACTTCCTGGTGGTAAAGAGCCGCGTTCTAAAATATGCGTGCTCTCAAACGGATAACGATTTCTATTGGCTCCGATCCGGCTACGTGAGTGTTTTTAACTTTAAACGGTACTCAAAAAGTTATAATTCTCCAATTGTTTACCAGTTACACTTGGAAATATACCCATAATTAGACCGTTGTTGATGCAGTGATACGAGGGGAAACGCAGTCTGAAGATAGACAAACCAGTCTAAATGAAATCTCTTGATTTCCTTTCACACGTTATGCATTCAGTTTCTAAGTGATTTTAACTGAGGTGTGATGGTGGTGCAGCGTTTTGAAAGGCTGTGAATGTAGTGAGCGTGCGCCTAAACCCCCAGGGTCCCCTGTGCTGAACGCCTGGGGGGTTCTCTCCTTCACACAGCCTGCTCCCTGACACACTGAGCTGGTTCTGAGGGATCACACAGCTGTCTTAAATGCAGCTCTGTTTTTGCATACTTTGCCCACACGGTTTTGTCTTTCTTTACACAGTCAGCAATTTGTCAATATACCTTGTTTATTCTCAGTGATTGACAGTACGAATTGGTTTTACTTTAGCATGGGGGGGGGCAGTTTCTTTTTCTGTTGGTAGCATGAATGTCTGTCATTCTCCTTTTATCATTGAAATTGGAGTTTATCTTTTACAAGCCTGAGTGGAATGTATTTGTTTTTCAAGTGATTATTAGCATCCTCCTCGGCTGCCGTCTCCGGCTGATGAAATGAGCACATCAAACGGTGCTCTGTGCTAACGAAGCCGTGCAGGCTGGATGGCTGGCTGCCTCCTGCCTCTTACTGTAAGGCACCTGCTGAAGTGACAGACTGGCAACAAAGGGTCCCTCGCCGTCAGTACCGCTGTAGAGTGGGTAGGACAATGGAGCAGAGAGGTGGCCTGGGCTTTTAGCCGCGTGCCAACTCGTGTCCAAAGCACACAGGAGCGACGGAGCACGAAGGGGAGGAGGTGGGGAGGAGGAGAAGAGCAAGGGACATGGATAAAGAGGAGGAGAGTGGCTGACACCTGCTTGTGCTTGAGCTCTTTCCTCAATGGTGAACATCTTTAGACAGTGGTGGAAAATGAAAACGAGATGCGCGGGTATACAAACGCACAGGTGTGCGTGCGCTGGGAGACGCACAAACAAACAGGAAGACGGAGGAGAGTCCCGCGTCGTTAATGGGATTACTGGGTCATGGAGGTGGGATGAAAGTGTGTTATGTAGAGGCTGCAGTAGGTGGATTGTACGTGTAAAGCAGAGCGCTGGATCGTGGGGAAATAAATCAGATTAGGCCTCACATGAAGCGCGGCTAACCGTGCTGTGCTCTTTACTTCTGCAGTGAAATAATCATGAGGCTATAAAAATCTGAAGGTGAAAAATGTAAAGCGTGACTATAAATAGTCAGCAAGCCACATTATGGATCGCCGGCCTTTGTAGCGTCTCGGTGGACCAACGCGCAGTTCTTTGTCTTAATTTCCTTTTTTAAATATTATTTTTCTGTCCTCGCTCCACCAGTAAGAGGGTGGAGGTTTGTAACAGCATCACAAGCATTACAAGCACACATTTCTACGTATAAAAAATGAGGATTATTATTATTATTATGGTTGTTATTTATTTATTTTTTCCATCGATGGCTCGTAGATGTGAAACGGAGCTTAAACCTCTGCTTGTTCTTGAACAGCGAGTCCTGTCTGGTGTCGGTGTTGTTGTTTGGGTCTGTTGCCTGACTGACTTCATGCTTTTGTCACCAGATATGAGGAAATGGAAATTTCTAGATAGAGGGAGCATGTAATCTGTTTGGCTGCCTTTTTTCCACAGTTTTCCTTTTATCACACTGTTGATTTTTTCAGGACAATCTAATGTCCTAACTTCCTTTTTTTATTCCATCGAGTCTTGGACTGTCTTGCTCGAAGACCTCAAAGCCCGGCTCACACGCTGAGGTATAATTGGTCTTCTACCCCTCTCTGTCTGTCTCTCAGCTCACGGTCCAATGAACACGAGTGCCTGCACATTTGTGCTAATGATTTTGAATAGTGATTAAAATGAATTGGAAAGTGTGCTGCTTCTGTAGTATCTGGACCCCTCCATCATTAGTGGCTCTCTTCCTCTTCTCCTCTTTCTGTGTCATCACTGTTAGTGTAGCAGGGGTTGTGAGAAGAGGCCCGGGGTGGGCTTTCATGAGCGCAGACTCAAAGGTTTCTCCATTTCTTGTAATCATGGACACCACTCTTCCAGCACTTTCGCTGTCGTCTTCTGGCTCCTCAAAGATGCCTTTGATTCTCTCACATCGTGCACTCGGGCCGGATAGTGTCACGTTATATTTTTCCTCTTTACCCCCCCCAATCGCTTTCCTCTTCTCCTTAAACCCGAGGTCATCGGTTTGCGTTCGTATTTATTGTCCTGGGATGGAGAGCTGATTGTGCACTCTGCTCTTTGAGACTGCTAAATTTCAGGACCCTTCCCCTTCACTTTTTCCTTCATCCCTCCTCCATCCCAGTTTGCCTTGATCCACCTTTTTATAATCATCTCCCTCCCTTTAGCTCTCTTTGTTTTCGCTGTTCTCCTGTTTTAAATGATTTATGCAGAAAGGAGGAAATGAGGATTAAAGAGGAGCTGAAGCCAGTGCCAGTGTCTGTGGCACACACCGACTCTTTCAGGACCACGAGCACATCAGGGCTAACAAGCTGCTTTTTTCTGTCTGCTGGCAGTTTTCATAGTTTTGCATCTGTCCCTCTCTTTCCTGCACAATCCCGGCTTTATCCCTACTCAGTTTTCCAACTTACACTCAGCTTCTTCCCATTTGAATGAAGATGTGCTTTTTCTTATCAAGGTTGGGAAAGTTGTTGTCAACTACTGTATGTTACAGAAGTTTTCTCTCAGCCTTTTGGTAAAAGGTTTACATGGTTCACTGTTCAAACAGGAACTTCTTTTTGCAGTTTTGCACAATTCTTCGAGACGATCAAACTAGGGCTGAGCGATATGGCCTAAAACCCATATTGTGGTATAATTTGAAGCATGTGCAGTAACGATATGCATCGCAATATATTCTTTTCTTCTGTATATACATGCAAAATGACTGAGCAGTATAGCATGCCATTTTAAGAACATTTACTGTGCAAAACTTTTCTTAAAAATTTGTAAAATTACAAAACTTTTCAAATAATTTTTAAGCTGTAACAGATCTTTTTTCCAAACAATGTAACACAAAATTCTTAAATACCAAATAAAAATGAAGATAAATGTGCAAACATGTGGCGGTCCAAGGCCTGCCCTGACTAGTATGACGTGTCTGCTTCAGAGCAGCTATTCCTTTTGTTTGTCATGGAAACTGCATTGTCTGCATATCTGCTGAGAGTGGACACAAAGTGCTCTGCATGCACATGACTTACAACAACACAATCACTCTTTAAGTATAAGCAGTAATCTAATGTTAACAGCAGGTATTGTAGCCTCATTCCATCATCAGTGAACTGTGTTCGTAGACAGGTTAAAAGTAGGCTGGGGCAGATCTCTGCCCCCTCTGAGCTTCCATACTGACCATTCTTCAAGCTCCAAAATTCAGCCATGTTCGTTTACACAAAGAGTCCAAAGCTTTAAAAAACTGAGTGGATTCATTGTTTTTCTCCTGAAATGAACGCCCTTCTTCTTGGAGCTGTGTTGATGCCACCAGGTCAATCCATGACTGATAGTGTTCCCGTTTGTCTGCTTGTTTATTTGCTTCTTCTTTCTTTGTCCTGTACAGGTGTGTGTTACTGCACTGCCAACGTGTTTGGGATCATTGTCATGCTGAAGCCTTCCCAATTAAACACCTGCCAGATGGCATTGCATGGTGGATCAAAATTTCCACCATATAATCCCATCTGGTACTTTCTGCGTTGATAATTCCATAAATTTTTGACAAGATCCCAACACCACTGGCTGAAATCCTGATTTTCAGTCCAGTTCTTCTGTAATTTAGCAAAGCTTTGCCCTTTTTTCTTGTTTCCTTTCCTTAAGAATGGCTTCATGACAGCCGCCTTTCCACTGAAACCTCGCTAATGAGTGAAAATTTGTTAAAAACCAGCCAGAGGACGGAGAAAAACTTTGAAAGATATTTAGAAATCTATTGCTCAAGACAAGCGTAGGAATGAAAGAAGCTAAATATAAGGAAACGAGGCGTGGCTCAAGACTATTTCACAGCAGTGTAAAAGCAGGAAACAGGGCTAAAAATGCAAAAAACAAAAACAAGATTTGAGATGGGAATAAAAAAAAAAGGCAAATTAACAAATCTGTTGTGTGCTGGAAGTGTGAGAACAAATAAAACTGTTCAGTCCGCCTCGCTCGGTTTTTCTCCTCTTTCATATAATTACCTCGGTGTGATGGGCCCACTGTGAGAATGCTGGGCTGGAGTCTCACATTAGATGGAACGCAGTCAGAAAACAGTGTTTGTTTTCATTGAGTGGTTGGTGGTCTGCACGGAGACGGTGTTTTCAGTTTCCTCTGAAAACACCGTCGGTCTTTCGGATGGACTCACGGCGTCTCGGAAACAACATGTTCATTTACATTTCATAGACGATCTATAGTGGTGAAAATGTTTGTGCAGAAATAATTGTAATAAAGTCAGCCTGACAGAATATCAGTGTAAAAGGAAGATCTGTGAAAAATAAGGAAACGATAATAAAAGTAAAATTCTCATTCCAGGCAAACGCCAGTCGTATGTGTGTCTACATATTTAGCATAAAATGGCTCTGCTTGTCTGTCCTGTTGTGTATTTGCAGCTGTCTCTCACCAAAGGTCCAAATGTGACTCTGACATCTATGAATAGGTAGAGGATTTAGCTTTTAGCTGTTACCAGAAAGGCAGCCACCATTTCTCACCCGCATGACAGAAATGCAAGCAAGAGTGGCACATTGAGCTTCCATGTGTTTTGAAAGTCAGGAATTCCTGTCTGTGGCGAGCAACCTTTCGGGGATATCGAGACAGCGAGAGGAACAGTTAAGAGGAATGTGCGATGAAAGGTCAGCGTGATGAAGCCGGTTGTGTTTTTGCGCAGTCACTGCGACGGTTTGCGTATTTTCCCCTGTTTACGCCTCCTGATCGAGTTAGATTTGTTAATTGTGTTGTTTCCTTGTGTGTGTTAATCTAACGTGGCAGTCTTAATTGATCTTGTTAACGTGGGATGTAGGAGGCGAAAGAACGTCCTCTGATGCCCTGCGGTTATTTTGACACTCAGGCGGTTAGAAACACAAGATGGTTAGGGAGCGAAGGAAGGGTGCCAGCCTCAATCTAACACAGCGCGGGGCTGAAGTGCAAAGAATCACGGCAACAGCCGCGAAGGCCAGCTGGGCGGGTGACTCGAAAGTCCACTGTGACCGCGAAATCCAAATGTCACGACACGCAGCTCGTTCAAACTAAGAGGCCGACTTCACCTGGTATTAAAATATCCTGTAATAGATAAAAGCTCTTGAGTGATGATGTACTGATACTGATTTTAAAGTGTGGGTGATAGATGCACAGATCAACAGCCTTTCAGGAACTCTTCACACTACGAACATTTTGCTTGTGCAAAATTACTATGGCACAACCGTTGGATATTGATATTGGTATTTGTTCTGGGTCAATATTCTGATACCAATCAAAAAGAGCAACATATGATGTAGGGCTGATGTACCGGTGCGGCCTGAGGCTCTGTCCAGATGTTCATGGGTATCTGAGTAAATGTAGCCTTTTCTCTGCTTTGTTAACGCTCTGTTAGGACCTCCAGGGTGATTTTCACCTCCTTTTGACTTTTCAAACGACCTTGAGTGCGTCTGTCTGTTTAACTTATTGGTGCTGCACGTTTGTGGCTTGAAATGTTGATGGTCAAACAGTCAAACAACCTTTGCAGGTGTTTATAAAAACCACCACAGCTGGTTGTTTTCAAAAATACTTTTTCTCCAGCAGGTTTATTAATGAGTCAGGATCATTTAGCGTTTAACGCTGTCCTGCATTTAAAAATGTCAACCTTATTAATAAATGATCCATTACATAAGTGAAGAGAGTCGTATTGCCAGCATAGCCGATGTAAATCCATTGGAAACGGGGTTGAGTAAATAATTTTGCGATCTTCCAAACTTACACGAACATCAAGAAAAAGCTAATCTGTGATTTTAGCACAGCAGTAATTGCAAATGATGTGTTTGCTCAAAGTGCATAGACACACATCATAAAAATATTAAACTGCCCAAAGAATCTGTGTGTCAACCTATTAATCAGTTATATGGTTAGATAGCTATATAATTGCTCGATTGATCAGATGATTGATTGATATACACACAGAGACTGCTTTTCAGTGTTATTCTCATCTACATTACACCGGCACATTTTAATTGGCCCAGGGAGGCTCAATGCAACAGAGACAAGAGACTGTGACCAATACACGAGTGACACACCAACAGATCTGCAAACCGGCTTTGGAGGAAAAACATGCAAATGGCCCACTGTGAAGTGTGCTTTCTTTCCCTCCTGTGTGGAACTTTTCTTTTTACGTGTGTGTGTGTGTGTGTGTGTGTGTGTGTGTGTGTGTGTATGTGTGTGTGTGTGTTCGCTTGAGTGCTATTCCTGTGAATAAGTCCCTAAGAAGACAAAACCATGGTTGAGTTGTAATTCCTGGTATTTCTTTTATCCTCTGTTCCTAATCATTAGTCATTTGCTTCCTATCAACGAGCAGTCTGCGTGTGTGTACACGTGTGTGTGCACGTGTGTGTGCACGCTTGTCCTTGGCTACGTTTTTGTGATGCTGAAAACATACAAATATCTCACCTCATGTGTTGCCTCGTGGATGGCACACGGTTTGTGTTAAACAGGCGGGTATCTCGTGTAAATCACAAGTAATTCTGTGTTAATTTAGAAACGGTGAGTGTAGACTGGAATCATAAGCTAATTTCAAGTGTGAATATAATTGTGCATCGTAATTTTTAAAGCTGTAAATTATTCATTCAGGTGATTTTTTTTTTCTATTATTGCATTGTCTGTGACGATGAGGCAAGCAACTTGTTGTGCTGCTCAGGCAAGTAGCTTCCTTCTAAGCCACATGCCAGGACGTGCAATTAAAGAAAAACATGGCATATATACATACTGCACCTCCTCACCCTGAGGTGACTTATATTTTCTCGGAAAAGAAAAAATAAAGTGGAATTGCTTAAACCAGTAACTGGTGTAACCTGCAATTCCCAGGAAAGGTTCCTTGGGAGAATGCCAAGCAGCTTTATCTCTGCCGAAGCTCGGCCACGGCGCAACTCGAGAGGGACCCAGACAAAGAGTATCATATCCAAAGACGTGACCTAGGTTTCAGCTGCTGAAACTCAACACCGGGGCAACCGTCACTCCTTAGTTTGATGCTGCAGAACGAACATTGCTCCACATTTGAATACAATTTAATCGTACTGTTGAAGGGAAATGATCGACTTTTGTTTCACCTGATGATCAGCGTTGCATCGTCTAACCGTGAGTCCTGTTTTGTTTGTGTGATTCGCAGAGGTGTACGGGATCAAGCTCCTAACACCATGGATATGGACACGCAGCCACAAGGACAGCAAGCAGCTGTGCCAGTGTTTCAACCCCAGGTAACCCCACACAGATGCACACTGCAACACCAGTCAGAAGGACTTAGGATCTGAAGTAGGATGCAGACTAAGATAAAAATGGAATTACTCAGCCTCGGCATCCTGTGGTCAGCACCTGTCTTAGCCTTTATTTAACAGATGTGTTCAATGCCATTTAGTTTGATTATAGATTGAAGAATGATGGGAAATTCCTTCATCTGTTGTATTCCTCCTAATTCCTGTTTTAAACTGTAAATATTTCCTGCTCATCTCTTCTCTCTGCATCAATCAAGATGTATCTTTCAGCCTGATCTTCATTCAGACCTCTGTAGCCTGTGTAAGACAGACAGTGGATGAATGTTGAGTTGTTACTATTGATCAGAGATCTGGAGGCTGGCGGAGCCCGGCCTCCTCGCAAGCCTCTTTCGGTTCGATACAACTCAAGTTTGCTCTGTGCAGATCAGGCCGCTGTTGGATTTTAATATCGTCTTCCAACTTCAGGCGCATTGATTTCTTTACAGAAGGATGTTTTTGCCTCCATAAGTATTGAATAGACTTTAAACAAAGAAGATCATCCATATGCCCCTGAGTAAACGTGGAATCTTTTTGAGAAAGAAGCACTAAAAATAGGCTCCGTACTCGTTGTTGTTTTTGTTTCATTATTTTATCTGTTTATTTTTTCAATGCGTATGCAAGGGCACGGCAACATTAACACTGGAACTGCCAAGGGGCTTGATTATTCTGAGATTTGTAATTGCAAAATTAAGGATAATTGGGTTGCACACAGAAGAAAGTCAGATAAAAGCGCTAATAATTAATTTGACTTAGGCAACTGTCCCCCCACGCACACATACAGTAGATCTCCAGCTGATCTCCCAGCAGTTCGTTACGTGTTGTTGTTCAGTCTTAATGATCTCTTTCTCTCTCGCTCTGTGTTGTTCCATCTATTTCCAGCAGTTTACATCAGTGTTAATTCTAGGCTCACCTCTTTCGCTTAGGTACTCGGGAGCACGGTGAACTTTCCATATTGCATCATTTTTTCAGTCTCACAGAACATGTTTGAACCGATTCCACATTCAGCGGAAGATGGAGTCAGATTATGCAGATGACTGTCTAACCAGCATCCAGATGGGTGTCTTTCAACAAGTCCTGTATCCGTTTCACAGTTTTCCTAAGGTTCAGTCTACTCGGCAGCAAAGGGAGAAAAAAACCCTACCAGCCTCTTCCTGGAGAAATCTGAATTGTATATGTGATGAAGGATATTCTGTATCACTTGCAATATAATTTCTCTTGGTCCCGGAGGTATGATGCATATGCATTAGTTAAACGAGATGAGCTGGTAAGATGTGCATTTTTAATGGTGCATTTGCTCTTGAGTGAGTGGGAGGGTTAGTGGGGACCCCCCCACCCTCCACCACCATCCCCCCGGAGTTTGATCATCACTGCAGAGTTTGACAGACACAGATCTGTCTGTAAGCGCTGAGACAAGGTGGTGTGGAAGGAGAAGAAGAAGCACCTTTGGGGTGAATCCTGCCGGTTTGACTGCCTGCCTGGCTCGCTGGCTGACTGGCTGAGGATGAATATTGCATGGTGCTTTCTCAAGGGGGCTGGTGACTGGTGAGAGTGGGAGTCGCTCCCCCCCCCTCACCGCAGGGCTGCTAGTTGCCGTGTCTGTCTCTTCTTGTGTTCCTGGCTGTCTTATCGTATATCCGTCTCTGTCTGTTTTGGACTACAGCCGAGCTAATTCCACATATTTTGTAAACACTGTTTTCATGTGAAAATGACGTTGTCCTCAGCACAGTCTGATAGTATTTTGGTCGAGATCTCTCGAGACCGTATTTCTTCCTGTTTATCCTGTTTTGAGATTAAACTGACATTACTGATGACAAAGCTCTGCATCACAGCCAACATCTGGACAGTGGTGAGAAAGAAAGTGTATTCATGGAGTCTTGGATTAAACATCTGGAGGGCTTAGCTGATAACTTAGTTATTTTAATATATGCACTTTTCATTTTTATATTATGTTAACAAGATGAAGAGTTTTGGTTTTATAATTGTGAACTGGTCTTCTTCTACTTTTTCACTGGTGTCCGCGTCGCAGGTCATTTTCTCTTTCTTCCTTTTTTGCCTTTGATTTTTCTGGTGTTACTGTTAAGTCTCCACATCCACAACAAAGAGACGTGCACCCACTGATTATTAACTCTGGAGTCTATTTTTGAAAACCTCTGCTGTCTAAAAAGCTGTTCACTGCAGGATAGCATGCCAGAGCAGAGTGACGAGCTTTCAACTTTAGCCTTCCTCGTACGTCTGTGCCCCGAGTTTCTCTTTCCCGGCGTCTGCGTGCCTCTCAGTCTCTCTCCATGTGAGACATCACCTCTCTGCTGCTGCTGGCCTTTCTGTGGCAGCCGTCGGCACTGCTGGGCTGTCACGTCGGCCCTCTCTTCTCTGCTGCTTGTCCCCCACTGCCCCCCACCCTATCTTTATCCCGTCTTCCCGTTCCCTCTTCCACTCTCCATGTGTCTTGTCAGTTGTGTTTGGCAACGGTGTCATTATCGGGCAGCCCATATCACACCTCCTCCAATGAGCTGTCTGTCTGCTCCCCGTCTGTCTCTCGCTCTACTTTCCTCTCTCCTTTGCAGTCCCCCTGCTAGCTCGTGGTGGCTGTGTGTCACCTTTATACCCGAGACATTCTGTCCCTCACCGGCGTTACCCATAATGCCTTGCACAGCTGCCACTTTATCTTCATGTCCTGCAGCTTGTCCTCAAGCTGGAATAATGTGAATGATGTGAGCGTGCTGTGAGAGTTGACCAGTATGTTTTATTTTATTTTATTTTTTAGACAACAACACTGATGTTGCTGATTATCAGTAATTGGGGACACTAAAAGTCAATATTTGGAAACATTTACAGTTAAAAATCTTTGGGCCAAAATTTAGAAGAGCTCAAAACTTAGTTTCAGTTATTTAAATAACAACAATAGCGCGACATTCAAAGTCAGGCTGCTTTTTTATTGATACCTGCTGTAGTAATATTATGAACTAATTGCAAAAATAGCCTATTTATGATTACACTGCTGTCTGTGGTTACATTGTAGTCACTGTGGACCCAGATGATGATGATGATGATGATGTGCAGTAGCACTAAGTAAAAATGTAAAAACATTTACCAGTCCTTTAAGTTTGTACTTGGATCTGAAGTTGTTCTATTTTGACGAGTTAATTTTCTTCTTTGTAAAGCACCTCACCCGTCTCTCCTGTGCACACCTTCCCCTTCGCTCGTCATCGACTGAAGCACCAGGTGGGAGACGTGATAAAAGAGCCTTTTCCCAAATGTGGTGACATTATGCTCTGTTTTTATTTTTAACATCCACCCTAAAGTGAGAAATATCCTCTTTCTGTTTCCTCTCATCTGATGATGACTGTGAGCGATCGGTGTAGCCGCGTGACGCACAAATGTAGTCCAGCCGCGAGCCTCTGTGCGCGCCCGTGTGTGTCCACGTGTGTCGCTGTTACAGGTGTTTGTTGCATGTGGAGGTACAACATCAAGCTATGGCTTTGCACATTTAATTAATAATGAATCTCGGCATAATGACACATTTTTTCAGTGCATCACTGGGGAAATGGGATCAAAATTGCCGTGATCGCCCAGCTGTTGCCATCCCTGACATCGTCGTCCGTCACCACAACCCCGACACAGACTACCCAAAACAAACTGTGTGACTCATATGAGCCCATTTTGCACCAATAAAAATAAAATGGTAACAGACTTAGAAGTTTTATTAATTTAAAAGATGTTGGGGACAAAAAGATAACATTGTATCTATTTGTTAATATTAAACATATTGCAAAGTGTTTAAAATTGCAGTAATGGGTGCTGCTTTACCTCAGTGGTTGAGGAGGCGACCACAAGCCGTAGAGCCAAATGCATCGTCTTCCACGACTCCCAGCTATTCGGTCTCCTCTTCAACATAACTGTCGAAAAAAGGATTCCCACCTTTACTTTCACTGCAGACTCGTGACCTGCAACTAGGGCTGCTCGATTATGGCAAAAATGATAATCACGATTATTTTCACTGAAATTGAGATCTCGATTATTTGACGATATTTATTTAACCCTTTAAGACCTACTATAGAACCAAGTCCGCCAGAGCTTATATTATTTTTTTACATGTTGTAGTGCCATTTGTGGGAGCATTTCAAGTTGCTATACAACTGTTATAGCCCATATTGTAATAATATGTATGCATTAAGTCCATAGTAATTACATAAATTGCAAAAAAGTTGCAATAAACTACAAAAAAATTGAAAATCGGTTTTGTTTTTTTTACATATATTTCTACTTGGAGAAATTTAAGGGTTTATCCCTCAAAACTTTAAATACAATAAAGTTGCAAAAAATAGTTTACAACAACAGGAAATTTATTTTGAGTGTCTTCATAGTTTTATTTTGGAGATACACCAATTTTTATATACTGCAGGAAAAACAAAAAACAATCCTATGATGCAAATTTGCAAAGAAAACAGAAGGTGCATCAAAATAAACGATTTCCAGCTGTGCAATTCGAGTTCTAAGCATCCCAGAAACTATTCAGAAAAGTCAAACATGACCAGTATAGGCTTTTAAGGCCTACAAGTAAAAAAACTACATTTCCGCGAAAATGACGTCACTTCCGGTTTCGGGGAGGAAATGGCCGACATGTGATAGTTCGCGCTGACGTCTGATTCACTGTGGGAAGTGTTACGAACAGCTGATCGGATCGGCAAAGCGTGTTTCTGGAATATTATGTTTTTGTTCCTGCAAGAGCTTTTTATGCAGTTTTTGCAAAGCTTTATGTGGAAGGAAACCGTGACCGAGGACAAGCTGATGGCATCAGATGTAAGTACAACTCCTCCGGTTTCATATGCAAAAAAAATTATTGCGCTAGCTTACATGGTTCAGGTTCTACAGGGATTTAAAAATAGTTACACAAAACGGAGCGTGCTGCTCTGACCGGCTTCAATGACTTTAAAAAATAATATAAAATAGTGTGCAACACCACTGAAGTTTTTTTTTTTTTTTTTTTTTTAATCTCTCTTTTCAACCAACAGCAGTCACTCTCCTCTCCAAATAACTTCTGCTTAGCTTTCCGAGCTTCCCTCGGGTCCTCTTAATCAGCGGTCTCCAACCTTTTTTGCGCCACGGACGGTTTATGCCCGACAATATTTTCACGGACCGGCCTTTAAGGTGTCGCGGATAAATGAGGGAGGGGCTAATAATCGGCTCAGTCATTTTTAATGATCGTTGAAAGCCCAGATCGTAATCGTGATTAAAATTCGATTAATTGAGCAGCCCTACCTGCAACCTTTCACGGAGTGTGTGGGTCAGACATTGATCGAGAGCGGTGACTGCAGATGGAAAGAGGCAGTTGCATCACAGCCATTTTTAATTTATTTCATCAGAAGTTTTATAAATAAGAGCAGAAGCTACTGAATCACAACTTCAACAGATAGCCAGGCTGTCAGTGTGACTGCTACACTTCATGATACAAAACATATATAGGAGAGAAACCTGTAAGTATATATTTTGAATGAGATGGTAACAGTATGTGTTGGATTATTGATACGTGAACTATTATTGATATAGTTCTGGGTATGGGTAAGACGACACGGCCTCCACATGCAAAAACATTTTGGGATAATGATATTTCAGTGTTTTATTTCTTTTTTTGCTCTTCATGTGGGTCCATGCTGGAAAAGCACAATTTGGATTGTGATTGCGATATAAACATTTAAATTCAGGATGTACCATGTGTGTAAAAACAACAGCAGGATAAAGTGGTTGCATTACCATCAACGCATTTTCAGGTCGACTGTCAGAGGTGGGTCATATGGGTTCAACATTAAATTGTAATAATCGTATTTTTGACCACATGGAAGGAAAATGCTGAAAATTTTATTAATGCTTGCAGCTTGCAAGCAGCATTTATAAGTGCATGTAAATCCATGACACACTTCCTAATTCAAAGAGTGCCTGCATGGAAATTACAGTACAGTAGTCCTAAGACAGCATTATATCCAGCGGCACACAATAAGTCAAGTGTAAACAGAAAAGTAGTTTTACCTGGAAATTTGACATAGAAATGTAACTTTTCAACACTTTATCATTTTAGTTTACTCGATGGTGTGTTAGCCCAAAGCGGCTAAACAAGTTTGTCGTTTCCATGTTGAGCAAGAACAATTTTCTTGCATATTTTGCAAAGTGCTCTGCTTTTCAGGAGGCAGTTGAAGGAGCTTTCTTTCTAAGCACTAAATTGTCACCGGAGGCTTTTGCTCTCAGACATGCCTGGGCCTGAGCCGTTGCTGCCACGTTGTGTAGTGAGGTTTTTATTTGTACAACTTTACAGTATTATTGCAGCTCCGGTCACATACCAATGTTTCATTGACATAATATTGGTCAGTTTTTTAGATTGAGTGTTAACAGTAAGAGAGGGATGGAGATAAATTCATTTCCCACTTCCAGTGTAAACCCGCCTCGACGTTTCAGGTAAACGGGTGAAATTTCATAAACACGTAACCTGATCGTCATTGCTTTTTAAAATGATTTCCTTTCAACGTGAACTAATATGTGTAAAAAGAATAATGGGGACAGGTTTTTTTTTAATGTGGTACTTATATTAACTTAGCAGTTGCACCATTTGCATTAGAAAAACAAAAATGGACAGTGCTCGGGCGCGGTCGGGGCTCGGTTCAGTCGACCGGTCTCGGCATTCTCTGGCAGATGTTGCACACAAACGCATAAATATAAATGCGAGCCCTGATTAACAACCACGTTTGTGTTTGAGGTCATGATATTTGTCCGTCACATGAACAGTCATATTTAGATCCGTCCAAAATCCTCCTCTCCCGTTTTTGGCCAGACCGTGACCTCTGCGTCACTCAGGGACGTTCCTCTGTGACTTCCTTTGTAGGTGTGTGTGGCCTTGTCTTTCAGCTGGGAGCTCCTGATTGTGTGACACCCATGTGCGGCAGATGAGACGGCCTGTCAGTCAGCTGTGGCCCGGCTGCCCTTTGAAGGCCAGGCCAGGGGGCGAAGAGGTGCCGCAAATGGCCTGTGAAGTTTACATACACTGCCCACTGCTAAACAGATTAGCTCTAATGAAGTGTCTAATGTTGGGGGCACTGGCTGACATAATCCTGCCTGGCAGCCTGGCCCCTTGGCTGCCAGAAAAGCCGCCCTCCCTCCAGCCCTCTCTTCCGCCCTCGCATGGCCTCTGCTGCCACCCAGGGCGACTCCACACGGGGAGGTGCCCACTGTTAATCACGCTGGACAGTGTGCGATCTGACATGCAAATGTAGGTCATTGCATATGTAAATGTGTGATTACGAGGCTGGCATGCCAGGACACATTAGCAAGACTGTGCTCTCAGCAGGCGGTTGTCACAGCGCTTTAGAGGCTCATGCTAACATTTGTCAAGCTACCACGCAGCGAATGAAAGCAATGCCCTCTTGTCCTCCCAGCTCCATCCTTTGCTCTCTCTCCCTCTCTGTCCATCCCACTGCAACTTTGCATCAGTGCTTCTGTCACATTATGCAAAATCATCTCCCAATATGGTTGCATATTCAGCGCAACACACCTTGGAGATAATAATGAGTATGTATAGGTTTAATTTAACTAACTCTCCATAAAATGTATGGATATAGATCTTTCAGTCAGATGTCAGTGTTTTCCGTGTTGTCGTAGTGAATCCTCGTAGTCCCCCCTTTAGACGTACGGTTGTGTTGAAGGGTTTGTTGTGGATTGTGGAAGAGTGCATCATCTGTGAGTCCTGACAGCTCGGGATGACGGCGGTGTCATGCTGAAAAATGCACACACCTCAGCGGTGTTAATTGGGCAGGGCATTTGATTGGCTCGCGCCTCTTCCTTTGGCTGTCAGCTGCGGAAAAACATTGAAACGCATGAATCGGTGCCCCCCCCCCCCCCCCCCCCCCCCCCAAAAAAAAAAAATCATCCATTCTAGTGTTAACAATCCAGTTTGATATTGTGCTTCTCATCATTGTCTGAATTTCATGCCTTTTTATTCTTATTTTACTTGTTTTTTTTCCAGAAATGATTTTTGGCCTTTGAATAAATTATTTCAGGTCATTTCTTTCTGATATATTCGTTGGCTTTAAGTGTTTTTTACTTTAACGATACCTCGTGCCTCTCTCAGGTCAGCTGCATCGTGTATGTTTTTCAGTGGGTGCCCACTGTAACTTTGTGTAGAGCGAACAGCTGTAATGACACACCCTTCCTGTGTGTTTTAGCACCCAGCAGATTCATTTTTGACCCTCTCCACCTTTTTATTTCCCTCCCCTCGGTCCTAGGTCACTCGCCCCCTGAGCTGCTCCCACAGCAGCGCTGGTGACATGCAGCATTCTGATATCTGTCACCTTGTGTTTGTTCCTGCTGACGCCTTTTACAAGTTTACCAAAAGGCTGGAAAGGTCACACAGCACGCTATGTGTATTATTCACACATTATATCCAAGGGGCTCATTCTGGTTTATTTTTGAGTGTTTTTAATTGCGGAGGTGAGTGACTCAGTAGGTACAATCACTCACGCAGTGAGGAGAGGTGTGGAGTACTTTGTTCTGTGGCCCAGTGCCAGACTGTCAGTGATGGGACTCGACAGATGAAGGGAGAGGATTTCACGGGTGCTGTTTGATCAAACACACAAACAGAAAAAATACTTGGATTAAATAATATGAAGCCTATATTTACGTGACTATTTTCCCGTCCTCATTGGAAAATAGTCAACTCACCTTTGCTCTGCTCTGTTTTTGCTACAGAACAGCGTGTTAGCCTCCCTGGATGTTGCAAGGTGTAAGTGCAAGGTGTAAGTGCACGGTCTAATACAATATCATGTTACTGTAGTAATAAAGCATTACATTTGGCATACACGACATTAGGGCTGCCACGATTACGTCGACTATCAAAATCGTCGACGACTGATTTAATAGTCGATGCGTCGTTTGAAGCTTTGTAAGATCCCAAAAGACGCAGGAATAAGTAGCAGGATTTAAGAGTGTAATAACGGACTGAAACAGAAGATGGCAGCACTGCATGTACAAGGATGCCAGCTGCCGTTAAACCCCGAAGAAGAAGAAGCTGTGTCCCAGAATTCATAGCGCAGCCCAGCTCAGTTTCCAACAATGGCGGCAGCTAGTTAGTTTTAATGTTACTCTTATTATTCTTTCTGGGTCACAAAATAAACGTTTAACATATTTTCAGGCGAGAATGTAGCTGTGTAAACCTCAAATATCTGCTCAGTTTATCAAGACACCGCATATTTTCAAAAGCGCTCCGACGTTTTCGGAGACGTCTGTTACCCACTAGCTCGATAGTTAGCCGGGGGCTAGGCTCACTAGAGCCGTGAGAACACCGGACTCCCGGCAAATGTTTTCAAACCCACCGCAGTCTTTCGCTACTCAGGTTAAACATGATATATGAGTCACTTAGATAACTTTAAAATGTTATTGTTTGGCTTTTTTTAGTATTTTATTTGTTCCTGAGTAAATCGGTTTGGCTGAGATTAAAGTTATAGTTTTTACACAGCTGAATAAACATCAAGCAGACAGCTGATTATCAGAAGTGTGAGATGCTCCAGAATATACTCTGGTGTCCTGTTATATTTTAGATAGCAAGGAGTTTATTAAACTTCACCGAAACAATCTGCAAATTTCATTAAAATGTAATAAACTATCATCTTGTCTTTATTTTTAGTTAGCACAGACCTTACACACTTAAAGCTGTAAGCTAGTGATAGTTATATAAGAGCAGATGCTGCTGGTGCAATAAGCTGTAGTTTTACGTCCAATGGATGATGATCTGATTAGTCAACTAATCGCAAAAATAATCGGTGACTAGTCGACTATCAAAATAATCGTTTGTGGCAGCCCTACATGACATGATACCGTTTTGCTACCTTCAAAAAGTTGAATGATCGTGTCACACAGTGGAAATATAATCATTCCTGCCGGCAGGGTTTTTAGCGGGTTGCAAACACTATTTTTATTGTATACGGGGATTTTAGCTTGTATTTGGGGTTCTGACTGTGTTTTATCCTGAAAATAAATGGTGTGTTTGAAGCCAGCTAAGTTTCTGTGCTCTGAGCGCTGACCCACTCACTCCCCTTTCTGCTTGTATGTATACAGACGTGGTGGTGAAGATTTAGGTCCACCAGTTTAGCAGCTACAATCATCCTTGAAGACCTTTATGAGCATCTTTGGCAGCGTCTAACCCACATCCTCCAGCCCTCGTCTTTTTTATCTTTCAGTAATGCACAGATGGTTTCACCTCAGTGACAAACTAGTGGCAACAGCAAAAATCCTGCAAATACTTAGTTTTTTTATTTGTTTTTCTCTTACACAGAGAAAGAGAGAGTGTGTGTGCACGTGTTCATGGACTGATATCATGCGTGAATAGTTACTAGTTGTATTTTTCCTGTTTCCTCCAGAAACCGTTGCAGCCAGATATGGGCCATAATTCACTGGCTAACTTCCAGATTGAGAAGAAGATTGGACGCGGCCAGTTCAGCGAGGTGTACCGAGCGAGGTATCTGCTGGACAACACGTCTATGGCCCTGAAGAAAATTCAGGTGAGGAGCGTAAAAGCAGCGACACATTTAGCCCGAGTTAAATCTGTCACGAGGTCAATGCTAATATATTCACACCAGCGGGTGTTTCGGTCCTTGAAGTTCACCTGAGCCATACACGGAGCATTTACAGTAGTAGAAGCTCACATATAAATACTGCTGCTGTTTCTGGACAAACACAGCTGGGTCACACTCGCTGAGTTCGACTTGTCACTATGTAGAGAAATTTAAGAGAATGTAATTGTGAATGTGTTAGTGCCGCCAGAGCGGTCAGCATATTCAACAAAGTCACATTTGTGAGGTATTTGCCTGTGAAGTGCAGTTTGACTCACAGTGTGACTCTGCACTTGTGTGTATCTGCACTGGCAGTATCTGTGGTATTCACTGCCTTCTACACTCGCACACATTGATAAGAGGACACGTTATGTACACACACACACACACCTCAGATATACGGGCTTGTTACTCAGATATGAAACACCTGTAGACACTCCAGCGCCACCCTCTAGATAACAGTAACCGTGTTCTCTGTTTAGTGTTTTTTTCCACCCTTAGTTTTCTACATCTCTCCATCTTACATTTTTTGAATATGTCATAACACCTCCTCTCTGTCCTCTCTCACCCTCTCTCTCTCTCCCCTTTTGATCTCTTGATAGATATTCGACTTGATGGATGCCAAAGCTCGGCAAGATTGCATCAAAGAGATAGATCTCCTTAAGGTAAAGAACCAGAGAAGAGGGAGACGGCGCCATGCGCTGCGCTCTGTTCTCTTAAGGTGCCTCAGCTGAGACCTTCTACCACATGAAAACAATTGATCTGCACCAGACGGCGTGGATCTGCGTGCTGTGTGTGCGTGCGTTTCCTCGGATTGTTACAAATACAGTGGGGTGTTGGAGCATTTGTGCACACGAGTGAGAATGTGAATAAGTGTGTGTGTATTGCTTTCTCCTTGAGTGTGTGTGTGTGCAGAGGTACAGCAGTGTTAAATCCCCCCAGGCACACATCGGCTCCTTTTTAATGCCAAAACTATTGTGTTTTTTTGTGTTGTTGTTTTTTAACAATCTTTTTGTAATGTTTAAAACCAGCCAACAGTGCATCAGCATGGAGATGTAGCAGCGTCTCTCATGTGTCTCCTCACTTTGCTTAATTTAGCTTTACTGTTTTTTCTTTGTGCAATGAAGTTTTTGTGCTTATTAAACCACCTTTAACATGTGTCAGCCAGGCTGCTCTTAAGCACTAATGAACAAACTAACGACAGCTCCGATGTCTTTCCTGTCTGAGAGATCCTAGATGTGTGTCAGAGCCCTGCCTGTGTTATCTGACTGTGTGTGTGTACGTGTGTGTGTGTGTACGTGTGTGTGTGTGTGTACGTGTGTGTGTGTGTGCGTGTGTGTGTGTGCGTGTGTGTGTGTGTGTGTGCGTGTGTGTGTGTGTGTGTGTGTGTGTGTGTGTGTGTGTGTGTGTGTGTGTGTGTGTGTGTGTGTGCGCAGTTCTGGCAGCCCTATCTGTAGCTTTCCTTCACGGACGCGTGTGCACTGCAGGCAGTTTGGGCTCATATGTACGCTCAGACGTACACATTAGACAGAAACACAAAACACAACCAATTAGTTTGTGCCACTCAGACTTCATTGGAGCTCCCGGGGCTTTTTGGGCCAATCAAAGACAACGATACTCTGATGCAGGCGAGACCAGGCTGTAATCTGAGTAGCAGACTGTTGAGTCGATGGCAGAAGACAGCAGGGTTTTCCTGTTTGTAGTTCTGACCTCCTAAAGGGGGTTAGGACAGAGTCAAATGTTACACTGACCCCAGTGACCGTGTCTCTCATTTCCTGTATGCAACGCCTACATTTCTGCATTTCTTCCCTTTAATCGTCTTTGAATCTATAGAATTTATTTCTCCTGTCTCGGCTGCTTTTGCTTTTTTTGATTTTCCATTTTCTCCTTCACTGCCTTGTTTCCTTCATCCATTTTCTTTCCTTCTTTTTATCCTACGAGCTGATTCTTGGTAAACATGGAGCTGTGCCTGGCCCCGGCTGCCCAGCCAGCCTGATAATAAAGGACTGAGTGAGAGAGAGAGTCCTTCTCCCTTATCCTCCACTAGACAGGCCAACAGGAGACAGAGCCAAATCAGAATAATGAGAGGCACACTGGCATGGTTCGACTGGAGTGACGCACAGTCGCCCATGATCACACACACACACACACACACACACACACACACACACACACACACACACACACACACACACACACACACTCTGTTGAGACCTTTCAACAGTATGTCTGTTTGTTTGTTTGTCTGTCTGTGTTTGTGTCTGCTCATTCATCTGTTATTTCTTGCTGTGGCATGATGACTTCAACTCGAGAATCTCACTTCTCCTTCTGTCCTTTTGTCTAAATTTTTCCTGATGGGAATGTTGGTTGTAGGAAGAGCCAGCGCTCTGCCGCTCTGATGATTTCACCATTCTTGAAATCTAAGAACAGCGTATTCCTCTTACTTACGGTTACTGTCTTGGGTCGTATTCTGATTAATTATCTTCCCTAATGAGCAGTGAAAGGCTGTTATGACGTCAGGTTTTTTCCTGTGTTTTGTTTGATATCTATCAGATTGTACTGTTGGTGGACAGTTCAGTGGAGAACATGTTATCAAACCTCACGTTTAATTCTCTACCGTGTCGTGATCCAATAAGGCAAAGGCAGCGGAAGCTCTTGTGCTATACGGTGCCATATTTGAACAATATGCCCGGGTCCATGTTTTGTTAATAAAACGAGCTACAGCTTTAAAATCAGTTTTATCTTGTTCTCTGTACGAGCAATAATATATTCTTTAAACATTAATATGTACTTTAAATGTGTTTCATTATGTGCGTTTAATCCATCCTTCTTCTAACAAGTTAAAGTGGATGATTTTTACATTCGGTGAAGTGGAAAACACGTTAGTGGAACGCAAACGATTCCTTTCTGCCGGAGAGGCCGAGTAAACGCCGATTCACATCTAAACGAACCGTTTCCATTCCTACCAGCTGCTTTCCTGTTGGCATCTAATTTCATTTATAATTACGCTGTTACTTAATTTGCTAGCATGCTTAATTTTGTGCCATCACGTTACATTAGTCAGTGTCTCGTTCTTCTTTGGAGCACATCACCAGCTCAACAAATATCTCACATCGAGTCGTGCATGATTAAGTAATTACACACACCGGTGGGTCTCAGCCAGCATGTGTAATTACATAATCATGCGAGACTCTATGCGATATTTCCCAACGAATGGCTGTTGTATTGCAGTAAGGTCCCATCCATCATTTACATAAACATCTGCATGCGAACATATCTGTATCCTTCGCCTGGGGTTGAAGTTGTGGGAGATGAGCGGGGCGAGGAGGGGAGGGAGAACTTGTCATCGCTCCTCGGCTGTGCTACAGCGTGGAGCCGTGCAGAACTGCCACTCCGAGCCAAAAATACATCTGGCGAGAGAGGACGAGGGAGGGAGAAGGAAAGATGGAGACATGAGGAAGGGAACGGGAGAACAAATGAGAGAGGGGAATGTGGAAGGATGCAGAGATGGAGTGGAGAGTATAGCGTACTGTACTGTACTGTGCTCCTCTCAGCATCATCCAGAGCATGAACATTTCTTTAATCACAGCACAGAAAGCAGAGCGGAGGACGCGTGTCACACCACTCCGTCTGCTCACATCACCGCCGCGACTCTTCGCACAGCACCGCCGCTTCCCTTTCCCTCCCCCTCTGCTCCAACTCGGCTCACCGTACCGCTCTCCTGTTCTTTCTTCCTTCCTCACCTTTGTTCTCGTTCCCTAGCTCTTCACCTTGCCCTGTCTCCATCATCCGCCTTGCTTGTCTGTGTCACTGTGTCATTTGCTCGTTCCTCTTCACTGCTCCTCCCCCCTCCCCCCTTTCCCTCTTCTTGCTCTGGATGGATTGAAACTTTTTGTTTACTACAAGGAATGCTGTTCCTGCCTTATTGACCAACCAACAGGAAGGAATCTCAGCTGCAGCAGAGGCTGGGATGCTTGTTTTTCTGACTGCCAGCCGTGTCAGCCTGTCAGGCGTGCGCGTGTGTGTGTGTGTGTGTGTGTGTGTGTGTGTGTGTGTGTGTGTGTGTGTGTGTGTGTGTGTGTGTGTGTGTGTGTGTGTGTGTGTGTGTGTGTGTGTGTGTGTGTGTGTGTGTGTCTCACACATGAGTTGTTGTCATCAGAGACAGGAGGCTGTTGTGACATGTCAGCCAGCTTTGTCACACTTGGGGACTAAAGCTTCTCATTAGGTCCACATGTATGAATCCCATGTACGGTTTAAACAGTCTTGTTTTAATTGGTGGTCAAAGTTCATGACACAAACCTGTGTTTGTTACGGTCAGGCTCATTTTATATAAATGGTGCAATAAGTTTGCAAGACGCCTGAGGAATGTGACCATGTCGGTTCTTAATGTGACAAGTGTCACCAGCAAGTCTTATTTTTGCTTTTTATGCTTCCTGAATGACACGTCTGTCTTTTTCTTTTCCCCCTGTCAGCAATTGAACCATCCCAATGTGATAAAATACCACGCGTCTTTTATTGAGGACAATGAGCTGAACATAGTACTGGAGCTAGCAGATGCTGGAGACCTCTCTCGTATGATCAAGGTAAGAAAGTCTTTACAGCAGCTGCACGTCTAAGACAGCAGGAAGAACAGCTGATTTGCGAAATATATTGAACATTCAGCCCAGGAGCTGTTAAGGACACAGGCAGTGTGGTTCTTCAGATGCAGCAAAAATCCTGTAGTTTTATTTTCTCAGGAGGGAGTGATGGTGCCAGCGCTGATTGTTTGTAGTTTTTTGGTTTTAAACTACTTTACTCGACCCGAGTCACAAATACAGCATCGACTCTTCACAGCGGTTTTTATAATTAGGAGCGGTTTCACCTTAAAGGTACAGTAATAGGATATTGTACTTTTAAATATACACTGATTAGTGTTTAGTTATATCTTCCAATAACTATTTGTGTTCTTATAAAATTAAAAAATACTGTATTTTTCGGCCCATAAGGCGCACCAGATTATAAAGCACATTAAGCGAAACAAGCGTTAGCGTTCATCCTCCAGCTTCACTGTGTTTATGCTATGCTAACATAGCTGCGTCGCTAGCCATAGCACATCATTATATAGCAGCTAGCCTAACTTCAGTAACCCTACAAACGTCACTGCTGTTTAGTTTCCTGTCTTCATTTATGTTGGAAGTGATAGCAGAGCTGTACGTTTGAATTGTTTCAGAAATCTCTCAGTCAGAACATGCTATATCATGTTTAGGTGGAAGCTAGCGAGCTAACTTCCTGCTAACTTCTAACTCTGTTAAATTTAATAAATTCTGTTTTCATGGATGCCTGGATGTTAAACTTAATACACCTGGTAAAGCAGCAACGCTGATCATTTTATTAAAGATGAAAGAATTTAGACAGTTTTTAACTCTCAGTGATGCTGCAGTGTTCGTTTGACTTTGGGACCTGAACCAGACGGAGTTTAGGACCCAGATGACTCCGCGAGGCTCCTGACTACGGTAGCCATAATGCTCCGACAATCCATCAGGCGCTGCGGCTTCGTAGCTTAGCAAAGTCGTACTAAAACATTTTTGAGAAGGGTTAGGGTTAACCCTAACCCTAACCCCTAACCCAGTTTTACAGCCTCCTTCAGACTGTAGATGTGTTGAGGTGGACTACAGATGCACACAGCAGGAGCAGATCCACTGCAGACATGTTCTCAGTGTTGTGTTCGTACTCTGGGTTAGGCTACAGTGCAGAGAATGACTTCAGAGATACACAACTGATCGCACAGTGTGAAGTCTGGTCAGGATGAATAATACCTGGTCACAATAATAGCCGGTCAAACATGGCATCGTTTGGTGTCAGAAGGAATTACCGGCAAAGAAGCAAATAAGTGCTGACTATGCGTTATAATTACAAGATTAGCAAACGTTTTATTTGACAGAAGGAATGAAGCCAGGATGTCTGTGGTCTCCTGTCGTTACAGGATTTGGACTTGCTGGACATTGAGTCAATGTGAATCATCCATTCCTTTCTGAAACTAAACACTAGCTAGCACTGGGCCTCCCACAGCCTCCTTTTATCTCAGCACCACATGTTGGTGTTTGCCACAGCTGTGAAATAGACATGGTTAAAAAAACAAGCGATGATTATTGGTCATAAAGGCCAAGTGAGTGCGGTTTGTAACAGGATACTGCATCAGACGTTTAGAAGAAGTTGTGTTTTAGTTATGTTTTAATGAGTTTTAATGTCATTAACATTAAAATCTGCGTACAGGGTCAAGAGGTTTTAGTTCTGAGTTCAGGAAACCAAAGAAAAATTCATTATCAAATTTCCAAGTCAATTCAAGTTGAATTTCAATTCATGAAAAAGTTCAAATTAGGGTTCAAAATTGTGGAGAAACCTGTGTTTTCTGAAACACTGGCTGAAGGTCACCTTCATTGTCTCTGCATCTCACGTTCAAGCCAACAGACTCTGGAAGGAAGCTAACGCCAAGCAGCATTCACAGTGACTTTAAGTTGACATAGCAGGACATTGAACAGTGTGTTGTGGTTGACTAACCTGTCAGCCTGTAACGTACGAAGTGGTTTAACTTGCAGTCGAGAGAAAGAGCGTCAAAAAAAACAAGAAACGAGGTGAAGCCAGAAAAAGGCAAAAAGTTCATGGTGAACTGTTCCTCGACTGACCACAGGAGGCTCCTGAAGCAGGTTGCTGGTTACAACACAGAAATATGGCAGAAACACATTTTTATAGCCTCATACAAGGAAAAAAAACAGTCTGTGGATGCATCTTCCTTGCCACGTTTGGAGCCTCGGTTAATCACCAGGCTCTTTGTTCCATGTCTAAAAAGTCAACACAGCAGCACCAACAATCGAACACTGAGGCCTCAAAACAGGGACTTCACAAACTAGTGTCGTAGTTTCCACACATGGAATGAATCATTGGTTTTAATGTAAATGTAATGATAAAAAATATTCTATACACAAATGTTTTTGTTGTTGTTGTTGTTTACTACACCACTACGATTTTTATGCCATGTGACCCCTCCTGTCAGTCCTCCTGGATGGAGACAAATACCGGATGGATTTGTCTCCATCTGGGCTCAAACCAGGGTTTTGGTGTACAAACCAGTACACTATGGAAACACTCACTTTGTTAAGTGTTTACACGTCCGAGAACAAATGTCTGATTTATTTATTTATCTTTTTCATTTGCAGTTCAATTCAGTTTATTTGAGGTTTTATGCATTTTTGCATCAGTACCTGAACGACTGTACTCTTCACAAGCGCTGACCAATAAGCTAAATGCAGAGTGAAATTCAGATCAAATGTGTAATAGCCAGTGTTGGGTAAGTTACTTTAAAATAGTAACTTAGTTACATTACTAGTTACTTCCATCAAAAGTAACTCAGTTTCTTCAAGTTACTCGTTACTTTCAAAGTAACTAGCTAGTAGGGAAAGTAACTTTGGTTTTACTCAGAATTCTCTTGTTAATGTGTTGCTTCCATAACTTTGCCAGCCTTCTAGCTTGCTTACTTGCCACGGTGCACTGTGCCACCTACCAATAGAAAGGAAAAGATAATGTGCATATTTCCACGAGAGAAATCCCACGCCTGGACCGTCATTGACTGCTGCCATGATTCTAGCCTACGTCACAGTGTCATGTGCGCCTTTTACATGCAACACAAAAACTGCAGTCGTGGTGCTTCGATTGTACTCAGAACTCAGAAATTCTGCCTTCTGAATAGGAAGATGTGGGTAACACCAGACTGCAGATGAGCTGCATACAGGGCTGGACTGGGACAGAAAATCGTCCCGGGCATTTTGACTGACCGGCACGCCATTATAGGAAAAATCATAAAGCCTTTGAATGAAAACAAACACTGTTCTGACAGTGATGTTCACTGTTCTGATGGTATATATGCATCAATCTATCAATCGTTTGTTGTAAGATTCAGATAATTATTTTTTAAAAACGAGACATTTTAAATGAGAATAAGAAAGAAAAGTATTTCTTTGTGCCCCCCTCTCCCTGTTAATGCCCTACCTGGCCCCCTGGCCACACTTTGCTAGACCCGCCCCTGCACAGTTACCAGCTGTCAGCTGCTTAGAAAAGGATCCTGGTGTTATTTGTCTCTCAGAAACAGTTCATAACTTCAACTCATCCATGTCACCTAAAAGGTAAACCTGTTTCTCCATCACAGCTCTGATGGTTCAGTAAGGACATCTCCTGGTTTCATCTTCATGTTTCCCTCTCACCACATATCCAAACCGACATCATGACCAGCAGCTTTTTTTACAGCTGTGGCTCCAGCAAACATCAGCTGATACTAGAAATTAATATTAAATAAATTCTAACAACAGCTGATCAAGCTTAAACGTGCTGCTGTTGTTTAGCGCGACATCCGCTGGTTTCCTCTTTCTGGCGCAAAGTGAGCGATAAACAAACAAGAGAGACGATCAGCTGATCATTGATCAGTTTCATGATTGAAGTAGAAACAGGAGAGAGAGGGTGAGAGGATGAGAGAAGAAGAGGCAGCTGTGCAGCGTAAACACAGAATAACTCCAGCTTTGTGTCTTTTTCATTGTAGCTGAAGTCCGGGACAAACTGTTCCTTTTCACCTCAATAAGAAACGCTAATATTTTCTCTGAATACCAGACGGGACGGTTGGCAACTCTAATAACTTATGAACAAAATAAAGTTCAACATCATTAACTTCATAGCACCACCCAGCTGTATAGAAACTCCGTCATGCTAGCTAGCACGCAGTACGGAAAAAGTCAGAATAACGAAAATAAACTCCACCTAAACTTGGTTTATATCTGACCCAGAGAGACTGCAGGTCATAACTTCTTACCTGAAGTTCAGTTCACACTTGGACCGGCGGCCGCCTCGGGTCTCTTTTCCTTCTGCGTCCCTTTTCCTTCATCCACCTGCTGGCCTCCACCACTTGCTAATGTTACTGAATCTGTGGAAGCTCCGCGATGCCACCACACGAAGTAACGAGTAACGACCCTATCTAAATCCCAGTAACGACTAACGCGTTCCTGGTTTTGGCATAATAACTAGTTACCGTGCTCGTTACCACAATAATAACGTAGTTACTGTAACGCGTTACTTAATAACGTGTTAGTCCCAACACTGGTAATAGCATTAAGCACATACTGTGTTGCTTTGATCCTGTTAGCTTTCTCTGCGCAGGAACTGAACAGGATTGTTCAGAAGTAGCAGTAATTATATCCCAGGCTCACCCTCGTCTTTGAGCTCGACCAAACCTCCCGTTATTATAAAAACCTGCCAGTATAGCAAATTAGTGGTGTGCATGTAAAAAGCCTGGTCTTCTCCCATGCATAAATGATGCTGCAGCGTTGTATCAGCACAGCTCGACAAGCTGTTTGCAGTCATGCTCAGCAGCTCCACATCCGCATAGTTCAACACAGCAAATTAGGAGAGGCGAAGATTAGTGGTACAAGAGAGTGAACATGGCAGGCACAGCAGCACACACACAGATATATATCCGGTACACATACACTCGATACATATGGCGCACTGTGTAAGCAAACAATATACGAGCATGCCACCAAATGTTCAGAGATGCACTTTACAGAGACGTAACACGGCAGTCTGCAGAGGTGAGACAACCAACCGCGGAGCGTCACCTCTATCTTAGCTAAGCTGCCGAGGACGCTGGGAGCTGTGTCACATCCTTATGGCTGCTGACAACACACGCTCACGTGTGCACGCCTCTTCTCTGCACCATTTGTCTTCTGCACCGCTCTAAATGATATGTTTTTGCAGTGTAACAGTGGCAGTCCAGAGGTGCGTGCCAGGGCTCAGTCGCCCCCCCCCCTGCGTGGCCATAATGTGAAGTAAACACATAAGTACAGTGTGCCATATGTAAAACAGACGCACCCCCCATGCATGAGTTTAACATTTTTTATTCTGTTTGATTTCTCGTCCTCCACGCTGCTCTCTCTCTCCCTCGCTTCTCTATTACTCTCTCTCTTTCTGACCATCTCAGAATTCAAATGAAATCAAATGGTCCTTGATTTGCATGCACTTACAGAATATTGCATGTGCAGTGTTTGCTGTTAAAGGCGTGGAGAAGAGCGCGCTGGTGGTGTCGGTGGGCGTCTATGTGCTCCCCCATTGACATCAAACGGTCCTCTGATATGGAAATGGGAGGGCAAAGGAAGAATGGCTCCTCACTGAGGCTTTGTTTGGATGTAGGCCAAGGTCTATCCCTCCCTCTCTCCTTCCATCCATCTCTATCCTTCCTTTCTTCCTAACCTTAATTTTCTGCATCTCTCACCCTCACCTGCATCGTTTCCTTTACTGGCTCCCATCGTTAGACTGTTTACACTCTCACATCTTTCATTTCCTCTTTTTTAAAATCTCTTTTTATATTCTGCAATAATTAACAGCCCGATCCTGTGACTTGCTTCTTCTTCACTGATGATCACATTCTTCTGTGTGGCAAAAACGCAGAAACGGTCGGGATGCACAGATTGCATAATGCAGCGATATCAAACATCAGACGTTTGGCTCGCTGAAATTGTTCATGTTGACTGATTTTAACATATCGACAAACAACATTGTTGTCACAGTGTCGGGGGCCTATTTTTAGTTGTAGCATGATTTCCACTTTATGTTTGCTAAATGTTTCAGATGAAATGTGATGAAGACGGGAACGACCTTAAAACTGCAGCTTGTTACTAAATAAAGAGCGCAGCCTTAAGCTAGGTGTAACTGTGTGAACAGAAAACGTTCGAGTAAATGTTTACAAACAGAAAATAAGGAAACAAAATATGTTTATTGATGATCATTTTAAGCATTGCTGTTGCTATTGGCCCTGAAGTTTAGAATTGTTTACAGTAACATTGTTTATAGTAACAATTTTAAAAGTAGCCACTTTTGTTACTATTTGTTCTCCCGGCATCATTAAATTTGGTCTGATTTGAAGCAGAGCAGCGACAGCCAGAGCCACGGGCCGATACAGTCAGTTTCCACTAGTATTACTCAATCATCATATACATCATACATGCACATTCCTGTTTCAATTACATATGTTATTAACCTTTGGTGGTGTGTGAGCAGTGCATCAGCGTTTCAGGCAGGTAACTTACTGGAGTGTTCCACTTTGAATTTTTCTAAATAATTTGTTCTAAATACTTAATTCTCGTGTGCATACAAGCCAGGCTTTTTTTTACACCCTGCAATAGGAGCCACCCCATAAAACTCTGATGTCAGCCATACTTTATGCATTTGGTTAGTCTGCACTGCTGTCTGAGGAGGAGCTCCTATCATCGGTTCTTATTTTCAGCCATCGTAGGTCAATAAGCTCTGTCATCACGAGGCCTTTTCTTGACAGGGACCAGTTTGATGAATGAGAACACTCGGCTCTCCGGAAATAAATAAATAAACCTTTTAAACTACTGGAGCCACCGTGCCACAGAAAGCTGCACCTAACAAAAGTGCTGCGTGCCAGATGGGAGCATTTTAGATGGTACCACAAATTTCTTCTGCCTGTCTCTGAGGATGCATGTGCTTTCTATTGTAGACCATAGAGAAAATGAGACGGAGCTCGGTTAAGCAAATGGACAGAGCTAGACGAGAGTCTGGGTCGCATTAGGAGCGGAGTCGCAGAGAACGGGAGCGATACTGTACAAAGACACACACTTGAAATTGTATTCTGTGCCACACGGGACTTTTTCCATTTATAATAAAAATGTTTTGTTTGTTCTTTCCTTCACTTGTATGTCATTTTTACTTTGATGTCCTGATTGTTTGTGTGTGTGTGTGTGTGTGTGTGTGTGTGTATGTGTGTGTGTGTGTGTGTGTGTGTGTGTGTGTGTGTATTTACTTCACAGCACTTTAAGAAGCAGAGAAGGCTTATCCCAGAGAAAACAGTGTGGAAGTACTTTGTTCAGCTCTGCAGTGCGCTTGAACATATGCACTCTCGGAGAGTCATGCACAGAGGTATGCACACAACACACGCTCTTATTAACACAAACAATTAGAGGACTTTTTCATTCATTACAAGTCTTGGAAAATCCCTTAAATTTGTCGTTTATTTTAGTTTTTGGGATTCTGTGCTACCTTGAATATTTAAGATTACTTACAAATTTGTGTGCACTGATCTGCTCTCAGCACGGGAGTGACAAGAAATGGACTGGATTTAACTACGAGACCCAGTAGAGCTCGTATAAAATCTGATGTAATCCTGAGTGTATTATTACACAACATAAGGAAAAAGAACTTATGAGTAGTTTGGTGCACTGGCTGTCAGTAGGTTTCCCAGACGTGGACTAAGTCTAGTCCAAGACTAAAAGAAACATTCAGTGAAGACGTCCACTTAAAAACAGTTTATGGTCTATAACTGTTAGTAAGTTGGATCCACGTCTGGCAGCGCGAGCTGTTCAAGTATTTTTAGTAGCTCGCTAAACTGAAGTGAGAATGCTGAAAAATGTTGGAAAATGTTCAGTGTTTTTCTGTAAAGGTGCTTTTTAGTTCAAAGTCAATGTGCTTAAAGTGAATTTTCTTTAGTGTGAATGAGCGTGTTTCATAAGGCGGGGGCTTAAGTGTAGGTGTTAAACAATACATAGACCAGAGAACACAGTGTTTATGGGCACACGTGCTTTGAATAGGGCCCAGTCAAGTCGAGTCCTGGATTCACATGCATAGGCTACACACACACACACACACACACACACACACACACACGCACACGCACAGCTACAGGTGATGTACTTCCGTTTGGACTGACTTTGATTAGGGCTCAGGGACACTAATGAACCCTGAGCTCTGAGCTTTAATGACCACTTAGCAGAGACGGCCTATTCAAAAGCCGCTTACAGTTATACGGGAGTAGTAAATTTCAAAGCCCGACGTGGGTCACATTACCAAGGTGTTTGAAACTATGTTAATGTCCAAATGATATTTTCAATGATGGACTTTATGCTTCCAGTTCAGTCATGTTTATTTGGTAGAGACTAAAAGTAAAACTTTCCTGAATTAATATGAAGAAATTATCGTTTGCAAGCTGTCACTTTTCCTTCACTTTCAGACATCAAGCCAGCCAACGTATTCATCACAGCTACTGGAGTAGTTAAGCTAGGAGACTTGGGACTGGGGCGATTCTTCAGCTCTAAAACAACTGCTGCTCACTCGCTGGGTAAGTTATAGCACTCTGTACATATGTGGATACACCAACAACCCCCACTGCTCAGTAATCTCCCAGTGTTGGATGTGTTTCATTAGGCACGGGCAGCTCAGAGCCATGTGTCATGTAGTCATTCTGCCTGCGCCGTTCTGTGCCCGGCACCTCCGCTGGCCACTTAGCTGCTTCCTGTTACCTTGACCTTTAACCCTGACACAGATGAAAACTGAGGCTGGCGACACAGAGGTCCGATTGAGACTGCGCCGCTTTACAATCGCGGTTATTGTAGAGTTGATGGGTGTTTGTGTCACAGAGGAAATAAAACTGCGTTATTTTTGTTTCAGGAACTGTCATTGAAGCCGCCGCAGTAATTAGGTCTTTGTCCATTTGGTTAATTTTAAAATGTGACATATCATATAGCCACATGACTGCAGTCAGTGCAATAGTTTTTATTGTTAAGGAACAGCACGGTGTTGGGATGACCTGACGGCCAATAGTTTGGTTTTTAGCACAAAAAAGATTCTTTGCATTCAAGTTATTAGTTTTCTGCACTGTTTGGTGTTTTTAGTCCGTCTCCTCTTTGTGTGTAATAGACTTCATGAACAGATGCGTCACTATTTTAAATCTGGAACATGTCAACAGGAGAGAGGACAGCATTGTGCTGAGTGTGTTTAATAAAGTCTCTATTTTAGTATAGACACAGAGGCATGCTGGCAATCTTCCCCAAGTAAGAAAAAAATTCTCTTTTTTAGAATAATTATTGGTTAAAATTCATACAAAATTCCCATTTTTTGTTGTGGTGTTTAAACGCAGCATCTTAGCAACAGCACATACAAATAAGCGACGGCTGCTTATTTCATGCAAATGATTTTAGATACTTTATTGAGTGTTTTAGAAATATAGCCCAGAAACTGCACGTGTGTTCTTTGTTGTGCTTGTCCGTCCTTTTTCTGCATGTTCTGTATTAAAATGGTCAAGTGATGTGTTGCACTGCTTTAGTGAAATAGTTGAATGCCCAGAAAAATATAATAAAACGTGTTACTGATCATTGATGGGACTCGGGAACACTGGTTATAACTTGGCCTTTCTGCGGTACATGAAGGTGCTATCCAGTATCCCCTGGGCAATTTCAGATACTTCATAGATTGGAAAAAGTAGGAAAAAAGAAGAATTCCTTGGACAAATATAAGTACTGCCGTTCACACCGTCTCACTTCCCTATGTCAGACTGTTATTACCACAAACAGCGTGCTATTCTCAGCCTCGTACAGCAGCGGCTCAGCCTTTGAGAAAGTGTGAATCACATGATCAAGTCAACAGAAGCCCTATCAGCTGCAGTGCCTGCAGAGCGGGGTGAAAGCGCCTGTGATTGCTCATTAAACGCTGAGTCCACAGCGCCCTCTTTAGGCCGACAGAGGACAAGCAGAGGGGTCAACTTGAATACCCCCATTAATCTGATGCTATCAACATATTTCTTTAGATTTAAGTATGCAAATAATATTTTTATAATGTTTTTTTGTTAATTCTATAATATTATTAATTAAAGTTCATACAAAGTGCAGTAAACAACAAAACTAAATTAAATCAAACCTTGGCATAAATATATTTAGTTCCATCTCTCCAGGGCTGTCTCATGGTCTTCCATGAATTTGAATAAGCTTGTGAAGGATACATGTGAGATGTTTGAATGATTAATTGCACACATGCAGATATTTATGTATGATCTCGTTCTATAGAGGCGTGTAGCGTCTATAGGTTAGTGAGACCTGCCCACATTAAGGACTAGGAGCGTGTCGTGCTGTCTCCTCTCTTTCTTTGCCACCTCTCTGGCTATAGCTTTTCTCCATCCCTCCCTCTGGTGCTTTGACTTTAGTCAAATAAGGATGAAGGTGTAGGTGAAGGAGAGAGATGGAGAAGGTGCGAGGATACTAGAATCTGAGAGTAGAAGGGAACCAATACTGAAAGAGTGAAGTGAGAAAGAGAGGAGAAAGCAAAATGTCACAAAAGGAAAAAAGCATAAGAAATGAAGAAAGGGTGACAAAGAAACAGAAAAAGAAGTGTAGATGTCCCAGGTGTTAGAGAAGAGTGTGACAGAGTGACAGAAGAAGAGGAGAAAAAGGAAAGAAAAGTTAGTAGGAGCAGAGTAAGAGCAGAATATGACAAAAGTGACAGGAAAAATGGAGGAGAAGAAGGAACGCGAGAAAGAAGGATGGAAAGAAAAACTGTGAGGAAGAGGTGTGTGTGTCTGTGTGTGTGTGTGCGCAATCGCGTGGGTATGTAATGAGCCCAGCCACACAGCTGAACAGTAGAGCAGGGCGGTGGAGCTGAGATGGAGGTCCAGGCATACAGCCTGTCAGCTCCTAGGCTTTCAAGTCAGCTGCAGACACCCCCCCCCCCCCCCCCCCCCTACACACACACACACACACACACACACACACACACACACACACACACACACACATTTTCTCTTTACACTCTTGCCCACGCTGAGAGAGACAGTCTTTTTGTCTCATGTATGGATGTGTCTGTGCACACAGATGCACATTCATACGGTCTGAATTTATGCACACGCTCATGCAGAGGTAGATAATCATGCAGAAATTTGCAATGTGCGTGCACATTAATGTGCACAGTATCCAAACTTCCAGATATAATACCAACCAAAAAAATCAAATCAGTATTAAGAACACCGAGCTGCTGAGTTACTTAGATTTAAGGTGGATACTTGCATTTAAGCAAGAAAACGATTGAAAGAAAGAGCAGGACCGGGAAGAGGAAGTGAATAACTACTTATTACTGCCGATTGGCAGTAATATAATATACCTGTAATTAACACCTGTAATGAGAAAGGTGTTAACGATGAGTTCTGGGGGTGAACGAGGAAAAGGAAAAAACAGAAGGGGAGGATCGCATAGGTCGATGTTGGAAATGATTTTGGGATTTTACGCGTTAAAGCCTTGGTTATGTTGGTTAAAGCGGGCATAAACACAGAGGCATAATATAAATGCAAAGAAAACCATAAAGGGTTCACTGGTGTGGGGTTGGTTCAGAACGGCTGCTAATGAGAAACGCAGCGATAGCTTTGGAGCGGCACACAGATTAGAGGAGGGTTACCCTGGTAATGTAAATGCTTTACTTAGCATTAATATGACAGTGTTACAAGCTACAGTGAGTGCAGTCTAATCAATAGTTGTATCTAAAAGGGGACGAGCTTTGGTTACATTTGCAGCAGATTCACGAGTGCACGGGCTTTATTGTGGATGGCTTCTCACCTCCTATACAACACTTATCCTGTTAGGCAGAGAATACAGTGTTGTCATTGCTATTCACAATAATGGAAATCAATCCCAACATGACTTTCAATTTATTTGCATGAATAAGTAATGTGGCCTTAATTCAGCTTGCTGAAGGAGCCGAGCCGCCGCCGCTGCCTTTTTTATGCCACTATTAGCATAAGAGAAGCTCATTCTTTTTAATCAACTAATAATGAATGTTAAGGGAGCCTGTTCAGACCGCACCATGAGACCTCACACACACACACAACCTGATGACCAATTAAAACAGCCATTCCCAGTATCATGTATTCTTCCACTGGCTCTCTGGCTTCTTCTCTGCCGATGCTGATTATTTTCGGACTGACAGGTAACACTTCATTATTCACAATCACACATTTAACAGAAAAACACGTTTTCTCAACCCAATTAGATCTGCATCGAAATTAAAGCCGTCATTTCAGTTCCCACAGACTTCAAATCTAATGCCCTTTCTGTAATAGTTTTATTAAATGCAGTTACAGGATTCGAGCTTCCTCAGACCTGTTAATGTGCAGAATAGCCCCGCACGCCAGCGTAAGAGAGCGCTAAGACGGCAGTTACGTTTTCACGCAGGCTGACGTTTCTCCCGAGTTCTTTCCGCTCGAGAGCCGTTCCTGCCCTCCCAGCTTCCCTCAGCGTTTGTGTGTATTTTAAACTCAACAAGTCCATAAAAACTCTTACTCCCGGCTCTGCACGTTTCCCGTGACACGTTTTGTTTATGTGCTTGAGGCAAGACTGATCAGGTTTGGATCAAACAAACAAAGAAGAAACACCACCCCATTTAATTAATACTTTTTGTGTGTTTCGGAGCCATAAAAACACTCCTGCAATGATTTCAGTCAGTCTGTAACATCACATAATGTTTAAGATTTAATTCTATTGGTTACACCTCAGAATAAGAAAGTTAAATGAGGCAGGGCTTGGACTGAAGTTTAACATACTGAACCAGGTTATATGTTTTTGGTTTTTTTGGCTTCACTAAATCAAACAACTGCGAGAGAGGAGGATAACAAAAGGGTGCTTCTGCAGTCTTGTTTTAGGATCAGAGCAGCCTGTTGCAATAAATAAATGTTCCTTCTCTCATTGATGCTCCTTAACAAAAATCAAAGGGTTCATATCTCCAGCATCTAGAGCCCGTTTGACTTTGTTCTGATCTCAGAGGATTTTCTGAGTGATGACATTATTTTCTAAGAGGATTCATGACTCAGCAGGAAGCGTTTTTGTTTAACTAGTGATGTTATTCTGAAGCGCTGTCGTCACATTAGTTACAAGACTAAAGCTAAAATCACGCTTTGCAGAGGTGTGCCAAAATCTGGGCTTAGAGGAAACATCGATTACAGTGCGTGAATTGACTTTTAAGTTAAAAACTGACCACTGAAGTAATAAAGCCTGATACAAAATAACCGCTTAGTGTCAGGTTAATAATCAGCGTGGAGCCTAAAATGCATTCAAGCTAATGTTGATTATTATTGAGCATATTTAGCTGTTTATCTTTAACTTTATTCACATGATCTGAGGTGTTTTCAGCAGGTTATGGTGCTGGTGAAATTCCCATCTTTTATATGTGACTAATAAAAAGCCTCTGCTGGTGTGCTTGGTAGACTTTTACATGGGAAATCACAATAAACAGAAAGCAGATGAAAAAAATCAAAGCTTGCATCAAACTCATCCTGCAGAGTTACGACTGTATGCCGAGCTGCGGCTCCTGGTTGTGTCCAGTTGGCTGACGGTCTGATTTCCTGGAGCGCTGCCATTCGCTGTGGCAGTTTGGGATTCTTGAGTTTCAAAACCAGAAACGGGCCGACCGCTCCCCGGGCGTATCCTCTGACTGCTGTTTCAGATCATTACGGAGCCCCAGTAATCAAAAGTGATTGATGTGTGTGTGTGTGTGTGTGTGTGTGTGTGTGTGTGTGTGTGTGTACACAGCTTTGTGTTGTCTTGAACTTGCATGCATGGTCCTGGTATGTGTGCTGATATGTGACCTCACATCCAAGCTTATTTCAAAATGACACAGACGACACACTTTGTTACAAAAACACGTTGAAGCTCCATCACCATGTGAGCCGTGTGGGTGTCGTTGTTGATGTGGAGGAGAAACAGGTTTGCAAAATGTTAACGCTCATTTTGTTTTTGTCCTGTTTCCTGTTTCGTCCACTTCTCTCCCCCCTTCCTCCTTCCACCATGTTCCAGTGGGTACTCCTTACTACATGTCACCGGAGAGGATACATGAAAACGGCTACAACTTCAAATCTGACATCTGGTCGCTAGGATGCCTGCTCTATGAGGTAAACTGGGAACGCGTGCACACACTGTCACCTCGCACTTGACGGTAGGAGTGACACGAGAACACATGAGCTGACACGTGTAAACAACCCGTTCTCATCCATTGTCGTGCATGAAGATATGTACACACAAGCAGTAATGGGAAAAATACAAACACGCACGCTTCGTTAGTGATATTATCTTCTAGATGTTCTGTCGCTGTTGTTTTCCTCTCGTCTGATCGCGGCTCGTTCAGGCCTCGCAGTCTGTTCTGTAGACCTGCTAAACATTGAGAGTCTGCTGAGTGAAGGGAACTGACATGGCCATGTGTTTTAGATGAAGCTTTCCGGTGACACTGACTAGTTTGATTAGTCGGGAGCAAACCACCACAGGGCGCTGCTGTAGACCACACTGAGTGGAGACAAGCCCGGGAGGAGCACACACAGAGGGAACAAAGGGAAAGGAGTGAGGAGCAGAACGATGATAGACACGGATGATAGCAGTCAATCTGACATCGCAGCTCGCCGGCGTTCCCGCGCAGACACACACGGCCGGGCACAAAGTCAGAAACACACTGCGGGCTGAGGAAATGCCCACATTTTCCTCCCCTCGTCTCTCCCGATTCCCCTGAGCTGCTGATCATTTGGGCTGCATTTCAACGCACCAGTGACTACACCTTCTCTAAAGCGCCTCAGGCACAGAGGTGGAGAACGCGTAAGGAAGAAGTTTGAGCTCAGCTTGCAGGTCATGGTTGCTCAGAGACCACAGTCCTTCATGCTAATTAGCTCCCCACAATGCACTGCGGCAGCGCACGTCTGTGGTTGGTTGAAGGATGTGGATGCTGTAGGTCACACTCAGTGTTTCTGTGTGTTTGTGTGATTGCTTGCATGGAAGCCGCTCCTGTTACTGTTAAGAAAACAGCTGGGCTGCACTGGGTCTGGCACGCCTACAACAGTCCCAGCCTTTACTCTTTACACATCAGACTTTGGTGTTACATTAACATTTTCCAGCAGGCCGCTGTCTGTCCATTTGTTAAAACTTTCATCATGTGCTGCATCGATTGTTTTCCACTTTTAGCTGGCACACAGCACTTTGATCTTTCATGCATTTCACTGGCGTCACAGTCTAGACCAAATGCAGAGAAAGTACGATGGAGACCAGAGATGAGGAGAATCTGGGAGTGAGCTCGAGAGCAAAAGTGAAAAATGGATGAGACTGTTTCTCTTTGAGTAAGCCAGAAGGCAAGGAAGAAAGATGGAGGGTGAAAAAGTTTAGGAATCTATATATGAACAATATAGGAAGCTGGAGAAGGGTGGGGGAATAGGCAGGAGCCATAAGAGTGAATGAAAAGAGAGGAGATGGAAGGTTTGGGAGCAGAGGGGAAGAAGTGAAAGAGGAAAAAAGCGAGAGCGGGGAAGTAGATTGCTGGAGCGAGGAGAAGGATGGGGGGTGCTCATTCAGAGAGAAAGTACTGCAGGTACAAGAGCAAAGACAGAACTCCAGCCATCAGGTCAAGGTGAGCCATGCAAGGTGCCTGTGGAGATAAAGATTTTACAAGCTTATTGTTACCAGAGCAGCGCTCACCACGCCATGCATATTCTCTTTGAAGAGCAGCCTCTCGCCTTGCACTGTTCTTACTGAGAGGGCTCCGCGGTGCATTCGTTGTCTGGAAACTTGCCTCTCTCCAAAACTCTCTTCTCCATTCCTCTTTGCTCACATCTTCAGCTTTCTCCGAATGCCTTCCTTTTCCTCACTTAACCTTCAGGCATAAGGAATTCACACAGAAATCCACGCCTGATCCCTTCGGTGCTCATTGATTTCACTACAATAGGAGGATCGCGCTGGTTTCTGAGCGCGTGCGTCCGCGAGCGCGCGTGCGTTTGTAACCCAGGGAGTTTGAGAGAGCCTGCGTTTTTCATCCTCGTGCCTGGGGGTTAAGTTCGGGTCCAGGGGGCCGCACGTCAATACCTGGTCATTGTATCTGCGTCCGTCTTCATCTCCCATTCTGTTTGATCCCCTTCTTGTTGTGTCCAACTTCATTACATCATCTGGCCCCGCGCCCTCCGCCCAAACCGCCGACACCGCCGTAAACGGGGACGCTCAGCTGGGTTGTCTCCCACGGCGACATGGTCACATGGTTGCAGGGCAGGCAATGAGACTGCTGTCTGCTAGCGCTCGTTACAGTCGAAACCACCTCATACTTGAATCAGTACCACACACACACACACACACACTCACGCACTCGCACAAACTCACACACACACGCACTGTGGGTCGCCTGCTTGCATAGATCTCTTGCGGTTTCTGTTTTGGTCTTAAAGTTGGAGGAGGAGAATATGTCAAGAAGTTTTACTGGAATGCGTCTCCTTCCTGTATGAAGCGTAACCATCCGTACCTCTGACTGTGCCCACGCCCCCTCCCCTCTTGTTTTGCTGGAGCTTTTACGAGGCCCAAAAATGCCGGGTCCTCTGAGCAGCTGGCGTTTGCATGTGATGAGCTGTGGTTAACCCTCTGTGTGGCAGAAACAGAGATTTCTGGTTTTAAAGGCTTTTTTCTGTGTTGTTGAAGCTCCTCGTTTGCTCTCGGGCTGCGACTGAAGCATGAATAAAAGTGGCTCTACCTGCTTATCTGTCAAACTTTATTAACAAAATATTATTTGTAGATTTTAATTAGGCAGTCGATCACACACACACACAGACACACACACACAGTGTCTAAAGGCAGGCCTGACATTGTGATGTGAAACCAAACTAGTGCTGCAGGCGTGTAGGTGCATATGTGAGAAAGAGAGAGGATGAAAACACAAATATAGTTTTTATTTTGATACATTTATGGTTCGATGTGTATTTTTATTTATAACTGAGGGTTTGTGAGGAGCTCTTTAGTCTCAGGCCGTTAAGACTCGAGGGATGGAGGTGGTTGGGAGGGGGGAGGCGGGAGTCTCACGCAGCTCCTTTAATTGGTGTACAGGGAGAGGAGCTGGAGAGCGAGCGTGTGAGATCAATGTTAATTACACTGGAAGGCCCTATGCAGACCTTTTAGGGAGGGATGCTACCTATACATGACCTGGCCTAATGCAGAGCAGAGTGGGAACGTTTGACGTGAGGCTGTTCTGATGGTCATTACTTTATGATAGACTTTGAAACAGCTGCTCGAGGGTTACGAGTTGGTTTAGAGTTAGGATATAAATCAGCTAAGGTGGTGGTTTGCATTGGGGTTTCCCTGTGAAGCCGTGATGTTACATTTCAGGACGAGGGGCTGGGAAGTGCATCGTGTCAGCGATGGTCCTCACAAATATAGAAGCACAAACCTACGTGCGCGTGTGTTCTGCCACCAGCAGCTCACAGCCCTCAGACAGACAGCAGGCATGCGTGTGCATTGTATGTCTCTCGAATATCAATGAAGCATACACACACAATCGCGCACACACACCGGGGGCTCAGGGGTCAGAGAGTGAGTCAATCATCTAAACCGTTGCGACGACACAGTCTGAAAAAAGGAGTGAGTGTGTGTTTGTTTGTGTGTGTGTGGGTATGCATCTTTATGGTGTGTGTGTGTGTGTGTGAGCAGGGGGCCGGCAGCTGTCAGGGGCTAGGAGCAGCAGGCACTAATGAAGCAGATGAATAGTGCAAAAACTCCCAAATACAAACAGGACAGTTGACATTTTTCATCTGTCAAAAGCAGAAGATGCATGAAAATACGACGGGGTCTTGTTTAACCCTTCACACGCTGCTGTGTGGAGTGCAGCTCTTCTTTTTTCTCCCTTTCTCTCCCTCCGTCTCACTCGCTAATTGGGAAATCTGGATTTTTGGAAACCGCTAATTCTTACATGGATACCTCAAAATATGAAACCTGAACATGGACAGAAATGTGTATTTTTACATGTAGAAATGAATCGAGTAATGATGATGATCTTTGTCAAAAAAAAGTCTTTTTCTGTTTTTGTCTTGTTGTTGTTTTTTTAACATGGGAGTGAGCAGAGCGCCTAACACTGCGAGCTTTGGCATTTTCAGGTATCGACTGTGGTTATTCAAAAGTGATTGGATTCTGAAATGAAAGGGCAAGATGTCCACTGACCTCGGTGGCAAATGACTCATAGGTTCAGCAGCCTTGTTGGGCAGATGATTTATTTACAAGCTGCAATGAATGACTAATTAGATGGTCATTTAATTGCAGGTAGTGAGCTGTTGTCTATGGAAATGCATGTTAAATAAGGGTCCATAGCTATAGCACACTGAGTAATTAACATGTTGGAATAATAATACCTTAACTTGTTGCCGCCTGTGTTAATGGCTTTTTAAATGTAGTACTGTGTGTGTGTGTGTGTGTGTGTGTGTGTGTGTGTTAAATGTGGAGCACCATCTATGTGGGAAGGTGCTTTTGTGCAAACGTTCACCAGTATTACTTGTTTTTGTTGAGTCCACGCGTGTGCTAATCAGCTGTGTAACATTTAGCATCCTTCAGTCGTCCTGTGAGTGTGCACACGGCTGCTTCTGCTCGCCTTGGTAACGACAGGATCAGGTTTTAAATTGTGACTTTGTTAATAACAGAAGTGCATCATTGATGACGTGCATGAATATTCAGCTGTCAGCTGCTGGTCTTGCAGTCGAGGCAGAGAGGTGTTCACAGACAACAGAGGGAGATTCTCTTTCACTGGATGTGTTTTGTGAGCATGAACAGCAGAGCAGGGCGACCAAAAATATTTATCACGATATACATTTGAAAATTTGCGATAACGATATAACTGACGATATAATTGACACTAGACAAAATACTTTACAACTCCTCAACTTTATTAGTGCAAAAAAAACACATCAATGTATTTTCACTTACACAAGCAGCTGTTTTTTATGTGCATTAAAGTTATATAAAAATTTAACAGTGCAAATTCCTCGCTGACAGTTTAACCAAAAGGCGTTTCCAGTGGAAACTGGCCGACATATCCTCAGCATAACCATGTATAATATCCACAGAACTTAAAGAGGTTATACACACACACAGTACGGTAACATTATGTTGAAGCACAGTACGTATCACTCCGCGAGGCTCCGCCTACAATAGCCGTAATGCTCCGACAATCCATCAAGCAGTGCGGCTTCGTAGCTCAGCAAAGTCGTACTGAAACATTTGACAGATTTTTGAGCGCCATGTACATAAAATCGTTCCGAGGTCAGTAAACACAACCAGAGTTCATACATAAGGCACACGGGATTATAAGGGGCTCTGTCGACTTTCAGACAAATCAAAGGATTGATTTTAAGTGCGCCGTATTTTCCAAACAACATGGTAATAACGACGGCCCGCTAGCATGCGCTACCAAAAATAGTGCTTTGTTGTGTATCTGACGGACGAAAGCTAAACCAGTTCCACACCAGTGAAGCTGCAGCATTTTTACAAACCAGTTCAGGTTCATCTGTTTCATTCAACGATCCGCTTTCGCTCTTCTCATTCTGCGTCGCCGTCATGTGTGTATGTAAACAAAGGCACTGCGCATGCGCGTTTTACCCATAGTCTACCGCGATATTTCATTTTCTTATCGTTGCCCAACATCACACCGGTATTACCGTGAGCGGTATGATATAGCCCAGCCCTAATGAACAGCATTCATGTAATAATTAACACGATTGTAAACGCTGCTGCCGTCGTCTTGATTTCCCTCCGCGGGCTTGGACAGCCGAGATCTGGCTGATGGGAAACGTGTTTTCTTTGCTCTAAATTTGAAACGTTTCATTGAAGGCAGCCATGATTAAACCAGCTACTTTGTACTGGTGCATTAGAAACACCAGCACACTAGGCACGACTGTTTTCTTGTCTCTGCAGCGCTCGACTGTACGTGTTAGCTGATGAAGACAGAAAAATAGTCTGTGAGGAAGCTGAAATAATCCAATGAGTTTGTGTGTGACACTAGATGGCCTCTTTATTCTTTTACCTCAAACACTTCCTCCTTTCTCTTTGTCGGTCCGATTCACACAGACATATTTTCCTCTGCAGCTTCTCATTTTGCTGAAGGTGGTGTATTCTCACTAACCTGCTGTACTCTGTGTGGAAGCTTTGCATTTGGATTCTTGTATGGAGACTTTGTTCTCATCTGTTTTCACGCTACCAATTAGCAGATTGTCAAACACACACTGTACTTTCTCCGAGGGACACCTGAGCAACGCTTCAAATAGTAAGGTGTAATCTTCCCACTGATTGGCCCGCTCTTCTTTCCAGTTGCTTTTCTGAAGTTTGGAATAAGCTCACGTACCGGTCACTAGTTTTGTTACAGACACATGATCGGCAGCCTGCAGGTAGCAAACAAATCGAAGAGAGAAGTGTTTCTCACAAATAGACTGTACAGATCACGAGATCACCCAGGAGTGATTCGACTTTGATTGTACTCTTACTGCAACTCACAATTTCCTATTTAATGTGTTTTTGGTGCGTGAATAAAAAGGAAGCTCTGAGCACTTTCTCACACACAGCAGTGATAATGACCGAGCACTTACACGCTGCTTGTTTTTGAAAGCACTGAATCAGAAAAACAGTAAGCATTTGGCGGCTGCTTGTTATGCAAGTGTGCTGCAGGCTTCACCTTTCTACAAGAGGAAGTGAGTCAGTCACCGAGTCTGGGAAAGATGGCGTGCGTCTTTCATTATTCTTAGAAAGGCAGCGAGGATCCTTCACCTCCTTCCACTCACAAAGGTTTCCATGCGCTTTCCCTTCTTCCTGCTCGTTCCCATTTGCCCTGCCTCTGCTCTGCTCGCTTGCGTTTGTTTTCTAGAAAATATACGTACTCGTCTGGCAGCGCATTGTCAGCATCGCAGGAAAGTCCACCAGCCTGCAGCGAGAAGCTTCCAGTGGATTTGTTTTGTTTTGGTTCGGCTGAAGTTTAGACCGGGATGTGCTGATATGTACACAAAGCTCTACATATTGACTTGTTGTCTTCCTGCACCCAATCCCCATAATAATCAATAGGATGCACGTCAGTAGCAGAGCTGCAGACTCTACTGTTAGCACAGGGTGCAGAGCCGTCTGCCTGCCACCTGTTGAGAGCTTGATTGGGTGTTTTACTTCCCGTTTTAACTTCACTCACTGACTGCTCTTGTCTTTTTCCCACTTTCTGTCTCTCTCCACGTCTTCTTATGTCTGTGCTTCAGATGGCAGCCTTACAGAGTCCGTTCTATGGGGATAAGATGAACCTCTACTCACTTTGTAAGAAGATAGAACAGTGTGACTACCCCCCTCTTCCCTCAGATCACTATTCAGAGGAGGTAAGTACTCGTATCAGCTGCCTTTTACTTCTCAGGAACAGAATAAATATAGACTTGTTCAGTGTTTGTAAAGCAGCCGCCATAGTCTTTAATACAAATCCCTGTCTCTTTCTCTTGATGCCACTTTCCTTTTACTTATATCGAACACTTAAATTATATTTTTATGTCGGTGAAATCCACCCGTCTGCCTGAGCTGCAGCACAGGACTGTGATCAGAAGGCTGGATACGATTTTAGCCGCGCGTATCAAAAGCATCTGGCCGCGCTCGACGGTGGGGTGAAACCAAATGTGCCAGAGTGTCACGTTTCCTTTAGTCAACGTTAAATCGTCTGCCGTAATTCTGCGAAGACTGATCCGTGCGCAGAAACGTAATGCAGCCGGGCTGCGGTTAAAGATCACCTTATTGCTGATTAGTGCTGACATGTGCATGAATCTGCGTGTTTTTCTGTTTGCGTGCCCTCTTTGTGTGGGTGGCGTTTCCCCCGTCTGTTTCTTTTAAATGCGTGTAGTGAAATGCTCATAGGCTGAGTCACAGGCGCACGTGCACGTGTAGGTATTGGAACCTTTTTCGGTTATTGGCACATTTATTAGATTTGCACTGTTTAAAAAAAGTTGCCTCATATCTGATTAAAGTCAAGAATGCCGTCGCGCTTTATCATGTTTGAGGCCTGGTGCTATTGAAACTACTGCAAACTGACATCACCCCACAGCTAACCTTGTGGTTTAGGTTTGAGTTTGCAGTTCAGATATGTTTAATAAACTGTATGAACCATCATGGTCAGGTATGACTTTAAAGCGCGCCGATGTGGTTTTTACCTTTAGTGCCGCCGATCTGTAGCCAGTGTGTCTGCAGAGGCTCATTTTAAATGGCTGTTCGTGTCTCCAGTGAGCTCGTTTACCCTGCAGAGAGAGGCTTTTGTTTTACTCTGGTATTTACCTCATTAGCCTGATAAAGGCTAATTGTGAGGTGTTTTAAGCCTCTGTGGTTGCTCTGTGTGTGTGTGAGTGTTTTAGTTCTTGCAAGTGTATATTTGTTACATGAGCTCTTTCCACACACACGAGCGCCACGCTGAGCCTCTGCGTTGCCCCACATGTCACCCCCATCCAGGAGAAAGGAAGACAAAGCGCAGGAGAGAGGGAATGATGGAGCGAGAGACAGGGCGATGGAGAGATGGAGATGAGGGGGGTGCCTGCAGCGCCTGTCTGGATGTAAACAATGCTCCTGAAGGATCGGCAGCAAACTGTCAGCTGCTCATCTTTGTTGTGTCATTTAACCATCTCCATCTATGCTCCCCCCACCACACACACGCCTCCCTTCGCCAGCTCCGCCACCCCCCACACGCACATGAATATTTTACATATCTGCATCTCGGCGCCCTCCCCATCTCCATTCTGTGCGACTAATTCTCAGACTGTCTGAATTTGCATCTTTGCCTCACCTCTCGCTCACACGCACGCTCGCGCGCCGATACACAAAACTCGCCCGAGCCCGCGCGCCGCGCAACAGCGGCCGGGAAGTCGGCAGACGGTTACCATAGCGACCTCATGTAGATGTTTTTTTTCCCCCCTTTCTTTCCTCGTCTTTTATTATCTTTTTTTTTTTTTTTTTAATGATGGCGGTGGCTGTTCCGCCTGCGAGCCTGTCTATCTGCTCCAATCAGCCACCGCGCGCCGCTTCAAGTGGAAGCACTGTCTCCGGATGGCAGCGGAGTGGCAGCTGTGTGCGTGTGCACGCGCGTGTGCGTGCATATGGGGGGTGTGCTCAGGTAACAGTGGATTCAGCAGACCAATAAATGATTAGCGCGCTACCCCAGCCACGCGCCTCCGTCTCAGTCGGCTTACCTGTTGCTCTGTTGTTGTTGCTATGACGGGAGAGGTCACCTAGAGGGCGCTGTTAGCAACTGTTAGATTTGTCTAGAGCTGCTCTTCTAAATTCCTGTGTGATCTTGTTTCACTGCATCTCTGACAATGTTTCTCTTCTTTTTGTCCCGTCCGCGCCACCAGCTGAGGAAATTGGTAGATATGTGCATCAACCCGGACCCGGAGAAGAGGCCGGACATCACCTACGTGTATGACATTGCCAAACACATGCAGAGCATGACGCAGGGCAGCTAAGCCCAGAGTTACGCACACTATGCCTTGCAGAACTCCTGTCCACGACCTTCTTGCTTTTCAAGCTGGACTCGTCCGTCTTCATTAATAGAAAACTTGCTCCAGTTTCTTGTCATCAATAGTAACACGTTTTTTAATTTTCAGAGTGCTCGTTCAGTCTGTAACCTTTTCTCCCCTCGAGTAAAGAATATATTATATTACCAGTGCAGCTCCTTTCCTAGACTTTAATGTGTATTGTATCTCACCGATGTGTCGCTATGGCTTTCAAACACGTCATTCTGCTCATGTCAGACTGTTTCTCAGTATACGTACTGCTAAAGCAGAGGTACTGGAAAGAGGTCAACAGTCAACAGTCAACAGTCGATCAGTGCAAAATATCATTAAATTTGACCTCGAAAGCTCTCGATGACCTACAGTCGCCTCAGATGGCACAAAAAATAAAATTAGTGTCTAAAAATGGAGCGAAGAGACGTTCGCTCATTGACAGCAACTCTGCAGAGTCTAATTGCGGTTGAAGTGTTGTTGTGTTGCACTTTTTACCCTGGTACTGGAAGGCTGGCAGGGTGATCATGTCTAATGAATGTATTAGAAAAGGAAGGATCGTTTAGAGGGTAGACTACAGCTGTGCTAGGGGGACACGAGCAAATGTCTCCACAACACTTTGAATGTAAGTCATTGTGACGCCCATGTATTGTCTTTGAAAATATCACAGTGTGTCTTTTCTGAGAGCCGAGCAGGCAAAGAAACTGTAACAGCAGCAGTGTTACATGTGACGTTCACGTCCTCACGATACCAACACGGTTCCCTCCATGACTGAACTAACGAGAGATGAACTGCAGCTGCAGAGTTTCGTTTGTGTCCGAGCCATCAGAAAAGTAGATTAGCTACACAAAACTGCGTTAATGCTGCTGTGTAAGTTGCAGTGCGTGTGTCTTTTATGTAACAAATGAGAAGTTACTGATCCATGCTAAAAGTACAGCACAGGTAACAGCCAATCAGAGGAGAGGAGACGGTTTATATGTGGGAGAGCATCTTTATGATTTCTATGCTTTACCAATTTGTACTGAGGGGGAAACATTTAGTTGTACTGTACCTGGAAATAAACACCACCAAAGAATAACAAAGGAAACCATTAAAATGATCCGTTTGTGCCTTTAGAGGCAGACGACTTAAATAGAAACAGGAAGTGGTTTACGTAACGACAGCGACGATACAGCGAAGGTGTAGCCTGTAAACGAGGTTCGACGCTGCTTTATTTCAGTGTCTTACACGTTAGCGTCAGACTAGAGCTGGGCGATAGAACGATAACGATATGTATCGCGATATAACTTTTACTCGATAGAGAAATTAAGCTATCGCGATAGACCTCGCCGCTCTTGTCCTCTTAAAAAAAAAAAAGAAAAAAAAAAAAGGTCAGCCAATCCAAATTAAGTAGCGCAGAGCCGAACCAATCACAGCCGCAGCGTCACGTCGCGTGACTTGTTACACGTACAGCACAAGTGCCAAGCCGCACGTGTGTTTGTTTGGGAAGCAGCCAGCGGGTAATGGAGGAAATGAGTGTGCCGACTAGAAAAATCAACCGAGCGTGACCGAAGAGAAAACAGATGATGGTTCCAACGCCGGAGAGATTGTCGAACGGAAGAGCCATAGAAGCTCCGTAGTGTGAAGGTATTTCGGCTATTTCAAGTCTGACAAAAAACAGAGTAGCGTGCACTGTAAATGTGCCGAAAGCAAGTCTGGAAATACAATAAACTGGTGCATGCGTCACACTGTGCGCCACGTTATTGTTTCGGTGAAATGAATTTCTACAATACTGTTAATTCTACTCTCTGCAGTGTTTAAATGCTTACATATACACACAGTTACTGTCCCTCCACACATACGACTCGGTTCTGCTTCTATGCCGCAGCTTTGTTTACTTTTTCCCACCGAGGCTTCTAGACTTCTGATTGGCCAACATTTCTGCACGGTTAGGAATCTAGCGCCACCTGCTGCTTTGGCATGTTCATAGCAGCGTTTTCCTTCATTTCTGCCTTTATGTGTGGACGGGATTATTTTTAAAATGAAAACGGAAAATCTCCGTTTTCAAAAATACCCGTGTACGTGTGGACGTAGCCTCAGTCTCTGACTGGAAGCGCTAATTCGTCATTCGGCTTTTGTCAGACTAAAGTAACTGTTAAACTGTTTGAAAAGCTCAGCTATACAACAAGGAGAGATTGAGAATTTCCTTTTAGTTCTCAGTTTATTTGATATTGACAAAAGTTAGTCAGTTTTGTCTGTTCTTCTGTAACACAAACTAAGATTTATTTTTAGAATTAATATTTTGTTTCTAAGTGGAATTGACAATTTAGTCTGTTTCGTTTGTTCTATTTTGAAACTTAAACGCTTTAGCGGCTGCCTTTTGTGTAGTTTGCAATATTTGCCTTTATTTATCTGAAAAAGTCTCATGTTCCTTAAGTACATCTACCCTGTTGAACTTATTATGGGAAATAAATATTTAAATAAAAACAAGCTGATGATTATTTCACATTTTACTTGTGAGCAACAGCACATTTAAATCTTACAAATATAGTTATTTGGCTTATATCGTGATAGATATCGTTATCGCCTGAAATGAAAAAAAAAATATCGTGATATGAATAAATCTCATATCGCCCAGCTCTACGTCAGACCCTGTAAACTCACACGTCCTCTGTTTCTAATGTTTGTTTTTGTCAACATACGAAGTCCGAGCTTCCAGGTCCGAGGCAGCGCAGGTTCTTTTGTGTTCACAGAAAATGTTGCAGTTATTTGTCTGATACTTGCAAACGCAGTGTTTGCAGTTTGTGTTTGCTGCCGTTCACCTCGTCCTAGATTTTGTTCCTTCGTTGTTTTACGTTCCCATGGCGATAACAGTGTTTCTGCTCTCTTAAATTTTCATCATCTTCACCTGCAGTCCTGTTAATCTCGTCTGTGTAGCACCAAAACATTGCAGTATTTTAGAGTTTTTAAAGGAGCTGTGGCACTATTTTTATTAAATATTTTGCTTTGATGCTATACAGAATTCCTACGCTCAGTGTTTTAGGGCCTTTTATGCTTTTTCTTTGAAGCATATCTAACTAAGGCACCTGATCATTTATGTTAAAGTGCATTTCTAACAGCAGCAGAGCGCCGCAGATGCGGAACAAATGTTAATACTTTGTTAAAATCTTCTGTTGGTCCTCACACAGCGCTCGGTCACTTTAACCATCACGGCGCTCGTGTTGTCTTGATGCATCGCAGCGCTCCACTGTGCCTCTTTTAGCTTTGCCCTGTTTATCTGAGTCCAGGTGTCGGCCACAATGCAAAGTACTGGTAATTGATATTTATTGTTTTGTTAGTTTAGTTTTCTCAGTGAATATTTCATGTCAGAAACATACCCGTGACACGCCTTGTACGCAAACTCGATGTAATAAAGCTTTCAAATGTCATTTTTCTTCCTTTTGTCTTGTTTTTCTTGGAGAAGGTTTCAATTGTGACAAACGTGCTTTCTCTGCAAAAACACAAGCACAGCTACAGGTCACAGGGCTCAAACATGCGGCCTGGGGGCCACTTGTGGCCCATGTCACTCCTACTTGTGGTCCATAAATAAGTTCTTAAAGAGATATTTGAAATGTTAAAAAAAAAAAAAAATCTGAAATATTTCTGTGTTTTCTTGTTTTTTGTACTACTTGAACACTAAAGCGACCGTCCAATGAGACTGCAGTGTCAGCAGTGGCCCGCAGCTCATGTAAGTTTGAGACCCTGGTTTTAATTTTGGGTTTTAGGGGCCTGGATGGTAAAACTGGTCCTTTTTACTTCATTTCAAAGTAAGAACTTTAATATTTCCCTTGTAAGGATACCACAGTGTTCCAGCTTAAAGGTAAGTTGTAACTTTCATTGGTTTGTACTTCAGAAAACTTTCGTTCCTCATATTTGTTCAATTCAGCTCAACTTGTCATCTGTGCAGATAAATTAGGCTCATCCTGAAAACTGAACTCACTGACATCATTTCAGTGTTATTTACTGATAGAATCGCTGCATATTATAAGAATTTTTAGTACAAACAGGAAATCACTGTATAAATGTAACAACATGTAACAAGTATCAAGTTTGCTGTAAAAGAACCTTTGATGTCATCCACTGGGTTGAAGTTTTTCTACAGAATAGTTTCAAATGTAAAAGCACAAAAATAAAATGTTAACAAATCATTTCATCTAAAGGTATTTAGACCCTCTGCTACACTTCCATGTTTACTTTTGCTTTTATTTAACGGAAGCTAGTATTTAATTTTTCTGTTTATAAAAAGAATTATACTATGATGTCAAAATTGAAAAGGAAAAAAAAATCTTTAAGATGTGTCAGAAAGGTCATTATGTTATTTATGAACTTGATACCAAAGTATACGACACGTGGATCGGCTCCATCAGACTCGTCTCTTCTGTTAAGCGTCTGCGGCTGTTTAGTTTCTGGACTTGATGCATTTCAGATGGTAGATCTTGTAGACTCCCACAGCCAGGGCCGAAGACACGATGAAGGCGAAGACACAGATAACAGTGATGACGGCATTACTATTGTCTGTATAACAGAAGACTATCCAAGTGGTGACATTCAACATGTAGAATAAGATGTATATACATTTGATATGGTATTATGAAAAGAACAGGAAATGCTTCTGACAAGTAGGGTTATTAATATGGTTTATAGAGCGAGTCAGCTGGTGTTACAAAGAAAAATGCATTTCCTCTCACATCCATCAGAACTATTGAATGAATTTACACAGATCAGACTAATGACATCAGCCTCTGGCAACAAGATTAGTGTGTTTTTAAATGCTACTCGCACTGTGGAGGCTCAGCGGGTGTTTCAGTGGCTGCAGGACACATTCAGATCAGATGAGACGGCAAAACAAAATCTAAATATGTTAATATGCAGCAAAAGCACGAAAACAATCAGGATGTGCACACCTATATTTACTCTACTTTTATATTTACAAAATTACAACTACAGAGTCACGATCAGGGCTGAGTAATCAGACCCTCCTGATTCAACCTCCTAGGACCTGAACTCTTTCATGGCTTTTTAACAGAGGTGGGACCAAGTCATTGTTTTGCAAGTCTCAAGTAAGTCTCAAGTCTCAGGTCTGATTGGCTGTGCTACAGCTCACGCCCACATACGTACGGAGTGTGGTTGGAATGAATGAATTGAATTAATGGTGCACACTTTCTACATAATATGTGTGTTAAATTTTAGATTTGGGGTGAAATATCAAGTCTTTTCAAGTAAACAGGTTCAAGTCCCAGGTCATTGGTGTAAAAGTCCAAGTCACAGTCTTAGAACATTTTTTCAAGTCAAGTCTAAAGTCATAAAATTAATGACTCGAGTCCACACCTCTGCTTTTTACATTTCTCTTTGCTATTTGGGCTGACTGGGACCTGATGAATGTAAAAACAAAGAATTACCAGATTTTTGGTAAATAGAATCCACATATGAAGGATTTAAATTTAAAGTTTAGTATTTTTGTCTGGACAACCCAAAATATGATGTCCACATATGTGGGCACCAGGTCCTAGGAGGTTCAAATTCAAAGGCAAAGACCATGCGTTAAATACAGGCTCCTGTAGAGTACGGTGAGGATATGGAAAAACTCAGTTATACAAAGTGGTTTTTTTGGGTTTTTTTAACTTGTTTGTTGAAACACTGAACACTGTATATGAGTCAATCAAGCATAAAAAAGGCACTTAAATCAAAGTAATAACCAGTTTTGTGATTCAATCTAACAGACGACTTAGCAAGGAGCCAATTTTAAACTGTATCTGTAGGTAGTTTAGTGAGTAAAAACAAATAATTGTTCTATTTTATTTTGTTGAATCTATGAAAAATGTCAATGATTGCACAATTTGACAGCATGAAATTGGAGCAACAAGGTGAAAAAGTAAATGGCTTAAAACTGGGCAGAGTTCAAAATCTGACTGAAAGACACATCTGACCCTTCAGTTGGCCTTTCTACTATTTACTGGAACCTCAGCTGGTCTCAGTGGAAAGGTGGCTTCAAGACGCCGTTCACAAGGAAAGGAAACCGCTCAGGTACGCCACATCACACAATACCTGGACTGAAAAATCAGTGGCTACAGGTTAATAATTATAGTAACTACAGATGTCAGGAGAGACGTACAACCGTGAGTGTCTACAGCAGGGGTGTCCACCTCCAGGCCTCGAGGGCCGGTGTCCTGCAGGTTTTAGATCTCACCCTGGGTCACATGTTGACGAGGTCATTTAGCCATTTAAATCAGCTGTGTTGGATCAAGGACACATGTAAAACTTGCAGGACACCGGCCCTCGAGGCCTGGAGGTGGACACCCCTGATGTTTTATGAGGTCACAGGTCAGTGGAGCTGAGCGCTGTTTTCCTACAGACTTCTTCTGTATAACTAGACTAGGAGACTTTCTGAAAACAGAGGCTTAGCCCACGTAGAGAAAGACTATTTTCATTGGCCAAAATCTTCATATATGGTCTGTGAGTACTTGTGGATTTAAACACTGTTCGAGCGCTACTTATTAATCAGCACTCGATTAATAGCTAAGCTACATAAATCTGATCGCAGTTCCACACATCAGAAATATTATATTTTAGTTATTCAGAGGCTGTTTAAGGATACTGGGTAGTTTAAACATGTGCACTGTGGGGAAACGTCAGATAATAGTTGTACAGTCTGTTATTATGCACTATGTGCTGCTCTTTGTGGGTTTAGACGACTGGATTTAAGAAGATATAAGCAGATGTGTGATGAGATATACGGCTGATTTCCGACCCCTCCACACTTTAAAGCAAGAAACCTGTGAGCAAATCTAATCAGCATCATCACCTTTGACTTTCAGCCGATGTCTCCTTTCGTTTATGTGATATAACATTAACCATGAACACCGACAGGCTACTCTGCTTACGCTCCCTCCTCTGTGGGTCAGCTACATGAATCCCATGAATGCATCGCACGGATGAGAAGAAAAACACTGAAGGTGAAAGTGGACTATGGCACGACAAAATGTTGTTATCACTGAGCAAGTATCTCCATGCTGCTGCTGAAGTAACCCCAGGCTACAGCACACATTCAACATTAACCTGGATTAATCTGCCCATCAAATCTAAGTTCTCATGTTATTCTGGATCATCCAGGCTCGCTTTAAACCGCGATGAACAATCCTGCCGTTTTAACTCACTGACAGAAACAAGGTCAGTTATTGTCCTGAGATATTTCATCACTGAAACTGTAACTGTGCATGTTTTCACTTCATATAGCACAGTTGGTGTCATTTCCATTGTGTGTAGTAGGTCTGGGCTTCTCTGCGTAGGCTGCTGCCCCCGCGACCCGGCCTTGGATAAAGCGGATGAAGATGGATGGATGGATGGTTATTTAAAAAAGGGTAAAAGGTAAATGGCTGCAAATAACTCTGTTTGCTAAACTTGTACATATGATTTTAAAATTGACAATTGATATTTGCATTTAAAGTTATGAAATATGACTCATTAAACATGTTTGTGGTTGTTACAGAAAGAAAATTATCACTTTTACTACTCTGATTTTATGTTTCTTTTTTATCTGATTTTAGATCAATTGTGTTAATACAGTATATCAAAATGAAAACATGACTGTAAATTCAGACACGTGAGGTTGTGCTGAAAAGAATGATACCAAACAAGGCAAAGTAAATAGTTTTTAAAGGTAAAATGTGGAGGGAAAATCAAAAGTAGTTAAAAATGGCCAATTATATCCTGGACCCAGGAGGGTTAAACGTTAATTAACAGTAATTACTACAATTAATTTTAGAATCTTGTAACTCAGTTACTGTTTTGAAAAATTGACTAGTAACTATAATTAATTACTTTTTCAAAGTAAATTGCCCAACACTGGTAACAGCCACTAAATGTTTGCTTTACTCACTTGCTTCAAGTTCCATGTCGTCATTCACGTCACTGTGGAGGAAAGATAAGGATTATGTTTATAATAGATGCATCACTGTGCCTCTGCTCTACAGTAAACATAAATTAATGATGACATTAGCCTTTACTAGAAATGAAAAATAAAGTGGAACAAAGTGAAAGTCAGACGTGTAGAAAAAGCACTCGTGGACTTTACTTTGTGGACGTTCTGAACTTCTGAATGTAGAACTTGTAGGTGATAAAAAGAAAAGCCAGAACAATGACGATGAAGAGGAAGACACGAAACCCAATAACAGCTTTGTTGTTGTCTGTGAAATAATATTAAAAATTACATTTACGTGAAAGACAACATTTGTAGAAACATGTGTGCTTAAAATGAGACGAAGCATTTATGTCAGTAAACTGTATCATTAATGAAAACAGGACGTACACAAAGTGCTGATTTCACTTATTTGAGGGATGCTCTCATAGTGTCCGTTGTGAGCCGTCACCTTTAAAGACAGAATGTCAGTTCACTGTGAATTACAACATTCAGGAGTCTAAAATAATATTTATAAGCATAATAATTTATTTATTAAACCAAAAATGTTGGATTTAACAAACCTTCACTTTGTAGCTCGTAGAGTAGCTCAGATCTTTGAATTCGACTTCATATTTTGTACCTTCTAGCTCCTTCTTTGTCACTTCCTTATCATCAGCTGTATTTAGACGTATTATATATTTTCCCTCAGGTCCGTTGAATGTAGAGGGTCTGTGCCAGCTCACTTTGATCGTATTATGTTCGTGAACGTGTAATTTCAGCTCAGTGACTGCAGCAGGTTCTGTAAGAGAAATTTAAAGGAAGCCATATTTAAAGTAAAAAACTGACAGACCTGCGACCCTTTGCTGCGTTTCCTTCCTGTTTATCTTCACTGCTCAAATATCCAGTGAGAAATAAATTCTAACATTATGTAATAAAAAGTTTGATTACTTACTTCCAACCTTAGTTTGCAGTTTAACTTCACCCCCAGTGGAAACTTGAATCTCGTTGTATTTGGCTCGGACTCGACAGGTATAACCAGTAAATGGATTTAATCCAGTAATAACACACGTTCTTCCATCAGGACTTGTGGCTGTAACATAATTTCCATGAACCATGTGAAGTGTTATAGATTTAAATCAACATCATCATGTTAAGAAACTGTAAATGACAAATGTCAGGTTAAAGTTTCACAAACACATCAGCTGGTAGTTCTGTCAGCTGATCCATAAACTGGCACAAACCTGTTTCACTTACAGTCTGTTCCTGCTGACATGAAGCACTGATGCTACAAGCTTCTCATAGAAACTACGTACATGTCAGAAAAGCAACAGACTGACAAACTGTTTGTTGCTTTTTATAAAGACAATTACATTTCAAACATCAGATGTTACCTTCAAACAGCTCAAAGCTTCTCATCATTTCTTCTGTGTGAAAAAGTGAACTCGACTCTGATGTTTCAGCGTTTATTCTGTTTTATATTTGCTATTTATTTTAATAACTGTATTTATTCACACCCAGTCAGAGGTTTGGTTTTTCACCTGCAGTCAAAGCATCATGAACATAAACACATAAGAGGAGAAGCCGTCTCACTCACCTTTACCTGTCTGACCATCACAACTGCAGTCATAAGAAAGCTTATGAAGGAGGGGAAGGACCTGTTGACAGTTCTTACTGGTTGTTTTCCAGCTGAGCTCAATGGAAGTACTGGTTAAATCCTTCTTTATGTTGGTTATTGTAAGATCTGTTGGAACAAAGTAAACATCAGTAACAGTGAACAGCGTTTCCTTTGCTTCAAACTGTGTGAGAATAAAAGCTTTTATTTTGATGAGCTAAAGGAAATATAAACTCACCACAATCAACCCTGACGTGGACAGATGGAGTCGTCTTATTTATGCTGATGCTGTTCTGTAAGATCAGACCAGTACAGCTGTAGTCTGTGAACGGCTCCAGCTCAGACAGTTTCACATCAGCTTTGTTATTTTCTGAGGAGACACAAAGATGACGTCATTGTTGGTCCTCAGTGTGTGAACATTCATCCTTTGGGTTTAGATTCAAACGTGAACACATTCAAAGAAATAAATCTGAACAGATTCACAGAGAGCACAGAGCTCGTGTCTCTAACTCGTAAAGTTTCCACTTACCTGAACAGGTGTAACTAACTGAGAGGTTTTTACACTTTGGTAAATCAGGTAATGTTGTGGTAATTTCTGCAGGAAGTCCAGTGGGTTTAATCTGCTGTATTTCACTGGGATTAAAGCAATCTGTAGAAAAAAATGAAAAAACAGCTACATGATTAATAAGTTTCTGCCCATCAGGTGTAAAAATAGATTATCGTAGTGTTAGGGATTTAGTTGCTGCTAAACATTCACACACAGAGCACATAGAACTGCGACAATAGGTCAGAGGTGTATGTGAGAAGCAGAGACGACAGAGCTGCCGTTAGTGGGATAAGGTGTTGGTAAGCCAAAGCAAGGAGAACACAGTGTGCAAAGGAGTAGGCAGCGAGGACACGAGATATGGAGGAAGGAGATAGAGAGGGCATTAGCAGACACCTAGTTTTGAGAGACAAAGGTTGTTGATTTCTGTGTATCAATGTGTGCTGCTGGGACTGCCCCAGTGGATTTTGATATATATAAATATATAAAACATTCCCAGCACGCCCCTGCAGGCGGTCTTCAATCTTCCAGCTCGGGTCCTCTACCAGAGGCCTGGGAGCTTGAGGGTCCTGTGCAGTATCTTAGCTGTTCCCAGGACTGCGCTCTTCTGGACAGAGATCTCCGATGTTGTTCCCGGGATCTGCTGGAGCCACTCGCCTAGCTTGGGAGTCACCGCACCTAGTGCTCCGATTACCACGGGGACCACCGTTACCTTCACCCTCCACATCCTCTCGAGCTCTTCTCTGAGCCCTTGGTATTTCTCCAGCTTCTCGTGTTCCTTCTTCCTGATATTGCTGTCATTCGGAACCGCTACATCGATCACTACGGCCATCTTCTTCTGTTTGTCTACCACCACTATGTCCGGTTGGTTAGCCACCACCATTTTGTCCGTCTGTATCTGGAAGTCCCACAGGATCTTAGCTCGGTCATTCTCCACCACCCTTGGGGGCATCTCCCATTTTGACCTCGGGACTTCCAGGTTATACTCGGCACAGATGTTCCTGTACACTATGCCGGCCACTTGGTTATGGCGTTCCATGTATGCCTTGCCTGCTAGCATCTTGCACCCTGCTGTTATGTGCTGGATTGTCTCTGGGGCATCTTTACACAGCCTGCACCTGGGGTCTTGCCTGGTGTGATAGACCCCAGCCTCTATGGATCTTGTGCTCAGAGCTTGTTCTTGTGCTGCCATGATTAGTGCCTCTGTGCTGTCTTTCAGTCCAGCTTTGTCCAGCCACTGGTAGGATTTCTGGATATCAGCCACCTCCTCTATCTGCCGGTGGTACATACCGTGCAGGGCTCTGTCCTTCCATGATGGTTCCTCGTCTCCCTCCTCTTTCTTGGGTTTCTGCTGCCTGAGGTATTCACTGAGCACTCGGTCAGTTGGGGCCATCTTCCCAATGTATTCTTGGATGTTCGTTGTCTCATCCTGGACTGTGGTGCTGACACTCACCAGTCCCCGGCCCCCTTCCTTCCGCTCAGCGTACAGCCTCAGAGTGCTGGACTTGGGGTGAAACCCTCCATGCATGGTAAGGAGCTTTCTTGTCTTTATGTCAGTGGCTTCTATCTCCTCCTTTGGCCAGCCTATTACCCCAGCAGGGTACCTGATCACGGGCAGGGCGTACGTGTTGATGGCTCGGATCTTGTTCTTACCATTCAGCTGACTCCTCAGGACTTGCCTGACCCTCTGCAGGTACTTGGTGGTTGCAGCTTTTCTAGCGGCCTCTTCATGGTTCCCATTTGCCTGCCCTCAGATCCACTAGCCACTGAGCATTGCTGTTATGGGTTGCGTCCTTCTCCCATATGCTCTTGCAGTATTGCTCCGTCTCCAGCCTTGGTGGTGCTGTTCTCTTATTGTTCCCTTGCCGAACACAACGAATATGACTGCACATTTACTCCGACATCATCCTCGTGCAAAGACAAGTGGAGGCAGACAAAAACAACAAGCAGCATGCTACAAACTTTACCCGAGTCATTTAGACAGCCGTTAGCACAGGATTCTCCTTATGGGGACCTGATATGTTTAATATGCTGCTGAGAATATAGCCCAGAAGAAGCGTATAGTAGAGCTTTTATTTTGAAAGAGCCATTTATCTGTAATAAACTCTCTTTTCCAAAGATGAGGGATTTCTCCATCAGATACAGGGCTCGCAATGGTGGGCCAGTCGGGCTACCAAAATCTCTCTCTACCCTGCCCGTCGGGCTATTGTAGGAAGGAAAAATATATGTCAATGCTTTTGCATTCTTTCAGAAATGTAGCTGGGTAATTATGTCATTGGCATCGGTGAGTCACTGTCAATATGTGACATATTGCAATCGCGTTTGAATTTGTGCTTGTTTTTTGCTTTCACTTTGCAATCGTGCGAACTGTGTATAGAGAGCGATAGCACTGATCTGTGAGTGATGATAATTTGTGCACCAATTCCTCTGACATCGTCTTATTAATCTTTAGCTTACTATGCAAACATGACAAGTGAAATCTCCTGCAGCTTAAACATGTGAGAGGTTGATCGCGCAGAGAATCGCTGAGCTTATGTGAGTCCGTGTGTAAAAGCATTTCAGTTCTGCTGAGCCAAACAAGACAGGTCAGGGTGAAGAAGTGACAGCCAAAGAAAAGCTTACCACAAAACGGAGAAGTTATGACAAATCAGACTATAAGGCAAAAAGAAAGTGCAGCTTTATGGTTTCATGGACAAAAGAATTTCTGTGGCTGCAATATGACGAGCTAAATAACCAGGGCTGCACATAAGTGGTCCGCAGGTGCGCATTCGCTGTCAAAATAAAAAACACGCACAAGGGTTAGGGTTAAATTTAAAAACTGTACTTTTGAGTTAAAATATATATTTATAATTTTAATAAATGACAAATTAAAAAGGCATGAACATTTTTTTTGTATCGAAAAAATATCGAACCATGACACCAAAGTATCGAACCGAACCGAACCGTGAATTTTGTGTATCGTTGCACCCCTAATATACATATATATATATATATATATATATATATATATATATATATATATATATATATATATATATATATATATATATATATATATATATAATAAAAAAATAGCATTATTATCACTTGTTATATGCTGGTGCACCACACTTGTAAGAATCAGTTATATTTGTTACCAGTTTTCCACCAGAAATCATTATGTTGACTGTTGAGTGAAATTTTAGTGGATTGCTAACATGACCCCACTCTACACTCCTACAAAGTTTTACCACAATTTACTCAAAAATCTTCGAACTACTGTGTTTGCAGACAGAAGGAATGACGCACGCATAACCTCTTTGGTCACAGCTATATATATATATATATATATATATATATATATATTTAATCATATCCAATGCTTATAATCAGAGCTGAGTGGTGAAGTGGACACATTATAAGTGTTCCACTAAAGTCGTTTTTAATTGCAAAGAGACGGAGAGACAGAGCTGGTCTGGTGTAGAACAGTTTTAACCTTCTGTAGTTTCTTTATGACATCGTCGAACACAATCTGTATCAAAGTTTGATGTTTTATTAACGCTCAGTAAAAGTCACTACTTTTACAGTTCTTTTCTGAGTTTTAGGCAGGAACAAAAGTTCTAAAAATTAACATGGAAATGGAGTCGGTCCGTGCACATTTTATTTTATTATATTTTTTTAAATGTTAGTACATTTATCTTACACTTTCATCTTCAAACGTCCTCAAAAAATGTGACAGATGACCAATATTTTCCATATGCGATATTTTGCAAAACCAGCTTTAAATATAGAATACATTTTCCCCCATATTATACTATAAATTACTTTATAAAATGGAAAATGCAGAGAAATTAAAAACATAGTTACTGCACCACGTTCTGCATCAGATTTGGTATCAAATAATAAACTGTACTCACAGTTTGTCACAACAAGGATTCCTGCCCAGAGCAGCAGGACACGGAGACAGAAGGCTGCCATATTCAGCGGTTGAGCGTACAGAAATAAGTGCAAACCACAGAAAGATATTCACACATTGCAACAGAAGCTGCACGTCCTCTTCATGTACATGCTGAAAAAAAGAACCACTGAAACTTAAAACACTGCATCTACTTTTTTCATACGAAGCTTTGAAACAAATGCTGCGTGCTGTGCAGCTCAGTTTTTGTCTCAGATTAACATGTAAAGTGAAGTTTGGTGTTTGATCATAAGATTTTACTTTAATGAAAAAACTAGCATCTTTTAATTTTTAAAGTTTAGGAATAAAAAATCTGCCTCCAAAAAATGTTGACTTTTTAAAATCAGAATATCGCTGACTATGCAGATACAGACATGGCCTCCTCGACCAATTAGATGACTTTCCTGCTGAGGCCCAAGGTACAGGTGTTGTGGGCTCCCGGAAGAATTGAGGGTCACTGAAGCACTCAGACAGTGTGTGGGAGTGGGAAGGAGGGCCCGAGTGCGAACACGGAAGATCACAGAACCGAGTTAAAACAAAAGGCGAGGCGTTTATTATAGGTTTAACTTTATTTGACAGTAAGAGCTGGAATATTTCACTTGTAAGGATAGCCCTCTAGCTGTTCCATCATAACTGTTAGTATGTTCATCTAAGTATTTCTTTCTACCTAAAAATAACTGAACTTATGCTGCACTTATGTAGAGGTGCACTGAAAATTAGTCTGTTTGAACTCTTAATCACAAACTCAATCATTGAATCATTGAAAATCATTGAAATACTTATTGTTTGGTAATAGAACAGCTGATTATCACAAGAAGGTGACTGGAGAGTTTTCAGAAAGATTATATGTTAGATTTACACTTATGATAGAAATATTACTTCAGTTATGAAAAAACATTACAGTTTGTGTCAAGTTTGTTAAAAGAATACATACAGAAAGTATCAACATGTTCTTTCTCCGGTTTCAAAGTATCTATTTACAGCATATTTTGTTCACTGTAAAGTTCTGGAGAGTGTGATATACAAATGTTACACTGATGTTGATATCAGGGAATGAATTCTTTTTAGTTGTAATTAGTTACACTGATAAAACAGCATCGTTCATTTAAATAAACAAACCTTCAATTTTTCTGAAAATATATTTTTGTAAGAATGTTTTCTCACCAACAACTTGTCAGTCTTGTGTTTTAGAAAGATATGAACAAAAATTCAATTCAATTCAATTTTTTTTTATATAGTCCAAATCACAACAAAAGTCGCCTCAAGGCGCTTCATAGATACAGAGGAAAACCCAACAATCATATGACCCCCTATGAGCAGCACTTTGGCGACAGTGGGAAGGAAAAACTCCCTTTTAACAGGAAGAAACCTCCAGCAGAACCAGGCTCAGGGAGGGGCGGGGCCATCTGCTGTGATTGGTTGGGGAGAGAGAAGGATGACAGGAGAGAGAAGGTCAGATAAGATGGGGTCTGATTATTTAAGGAGGAGCAGGATTTTGAATTCTGGATTTAACAGGAAGCCAAAACAGGAGAAATCTGCTCTCTTTTTCTAGTCCCTGTCAAAACACAACTAAACACTGTTTTCTTTTAATAAATAAAATGCACAGATTTTGTATTATGTAGCTAAGTGATGCCGTTTTGAATATTTGTTGTTGTTACTTCCAGTAAATGTTTTCCTCGTTACTTTTCTTTTGCCAGAAACTAGCCTGCTGTTGTATTTAGGGTCAGCTTCACAGGTACAGACAGTGTATGGTTGTAATCCAGTAATATCACAGGTCCCCACATCAGGCTGTAGCTTTATGATGCCTGTAACAGAATTTTCATTAGTGGTGTCTGATTTGAAATCTGTTTAAACTTCAGACGACTGGTTCTCAGGAGCTGAAGATGAAAACATCAGTTATAGCAATCAGAGATGCTCTCTTTGTGAGCTTTCCTGTACAGCATGCATGACATGAATGCAGATCCTTCTCATGCAACTCTTTAGAAAGCATAACAGGTTGCAGATCACAGTATCTCAAAACTTAACTTACTTCTAGTTTTTCTGTCACTGATAGATTGGGCACAACACCTGCAGTCATAATAAAGTAAGTGTTAGCACAAGTTTACATCTCACTGGTTGTTTTCCAGCTCAGCTTAATAAAAGTATCAGTTTCTTCTGTTTTTTCCTCCATCTTTACTGTAAGATCTGTTAAAATACAAACAGTGACTTTATCTGTCAGTTTGCATGACATCATCTCGGGAGGAACGCTTTCACTCCTCTGAGGTAAATGAAATGAAACACACCACAGTCAATGTTAATGTGGAGAGCTGGAGTTATCTTATTTGTGACGATGTTGTGCTCTACAGTCAGACCAGTTTAGCTGCAACAGGCTCCAGGTCAGTTAGATTAACCTCCCTCTGTTTACAGCTTTCTAAGAAGACATAACCAATATCTTTTGGGTTTTGACTCAAATGTGGACACATTCAAAAGATTTGAGCTTCTCAGAGACCGCAGGGCATTCACTCGTCTTACGGCAAAAGACCATTCGGATCAGATCGTCTTATAATGTAGCTAAGATGTAAACTTACCACCTGCCAAAACTTTTACACTGAGACGGAAACACCAGTGTTATTTCTGCAGGAAGAATCTGATGTATTTCACTTGGATTTAAGAACTCTGCACAACATACTTTAAAACGAAGCAAACCTGATAAAACCTCATTACATTTAAAGCAGGTGGATTTAAAGTGCAGACTGGCATTTCTGTCCTTACCAACATTGATGTTTTTGGTGAGACTAAAGGAAGAACACAGGCAGCTTCCTGTAGTGAAGGTTTTGGTCAAAACTGAGCAAATGTCCTCATAAGCAGGTGTGACAGAGATGCTGGGTTTGAGCTGATATCAAACATATCCAAGGATCCAACTAATCTGTGCTTTCTATGTCATTCTTATCTGAAATGCACAAATATTACTTTTATTTAAAAAATAAAAATCTGAATTAAAATAGAGTAAAACACAAAAACAGGAACAATTGTACTCACTCATCACAGTTGTTTTATTTTCAGCGCCAATAAATGCAGCATTATGCTCATAGTTACTCCTTCTGTTATCTTGTTGGATTTCCTTGCTGTCACTGACGTACCGAATAATGGTCGGCCTTCTTCACCAGTTCTTAGTCACCAGGGGCTGAATCATCAGTGTCATATAAATGGCTGAATGTGATGTTAAGTGGCCGTTTGAAATGAGCTGTTTGATTGTGGGTAGATGGCAGTTGAGATGGCTGTGGGTGTGGGTGTGGGACTGCTGTTGAAGCAGTAGCTGCTGCTGTGGTGAGGAGGTGACAGATGTGGAGCAGAATGAGAAAATCTTCAGTTAGTGCTATTTATATATAATTAAGAGATAAATAAAGATAAGGTGAAGTATAAGAACAGATCATGATGTACAGTACAGATGGAGGCTGATTTGGTGGCCAGAGGATCCATCAAAGAGTGAAACACTTACATGTACCTCTGTTAGACAGCAGGAGTAACGCAGGCCTCCTTACTGTTACTGATCACGTCCCATTTTATTACCACACAAACTTCCAACACTGAAATGCTGCTGAATGGCCCTGGGTACGCAACTACTTTATTTGTCTTACTACAAAAAGATGTTTCGATTTTACAAACCTGTCTGCACTCATGTCACCAACGAAAGGAAAAAAAGAATAAAATACTCATGGCTCTGCCACAAAGCAACATTACATTTCTGGAGGTTGGATGGAGGAAATCATGGTTTGCACACGGCTGTTGAACACAGCTAGAACGATGAACCTGGAACTTAAATGTGAAGTTAAACGACTTCAGCTTCCTGTTTATTCCTGTTTGAAACAAACTGAATAATAAAACCTTGTTTCCAAATGAATTTTATAAAACTTCATTTAAAAATGCAACAATTTTACTAGAATTCCTTTTTGCCCTGTCTCAGTCTTTTCTTTTCTTTTTCTTTCACTTAATTTTTATTTTTATTTTATTACTGTTGTATATCAAATTTTGCACTGCCTCACACAAAAAGGCCTTCAGTATGGGCCTGTGCTTCATGTTATTTTATTATATACTGTTTTTATTTTTATGACTTATACTGCTGATGTAACACAGAATCAATAAAGTATCGGATTTAAAAAAGTATTTTATTAAACAAATAAGCAAAAATGTATTTTTTATTATATAAATAAATATTAGCTCCATAATTAAGACAGTGAAAAATACTTGACAAAGGATGATTAAGTTGATGTGCTTTATACACTTATTTAGAATATTTTCCAGCAGGTCTTGGTGGTTATCAGGATAGATGCCCTGCATTGTTGAACTATGAACACTGCAGCTGTTCAGATGTTTAGGTCACTTCTGAGGAGGCTGTTACTGTTACTGTTGTGGGTTTTCTCCATTTGTGAATAAAGGAAATGACTGACAGACAGGCTCACGAAGGCTTGTTGAAATCTTTTAGTGTGCTCCATTTTCTCAGGTCGATTCTTTTAAGTGATTCAGCTGGTCTGGCAATAACCAGATGTGGGCGGGGCTAGTGAACCTAAACTAACTAAATCATTATTGGGGGGCACATAGGTTTGATTGGTAGGTCTGGATGCCTTTTTTCCCTTAATAAATAAAATCATCATTTAAAAAGTGAATTTCATATTTGTTGAATATTAAAATTTGTTTGATGATCTTAAACATGTAAGTGTGATAAATTTCCCCCCTTTTTAAGTCCCCCCCTCAAAACCCACCTCTTCCAGACAGTCTACTCTAACGTCTCCATCTTAAACTTTCTTTTATTACTGTGTTTATTTCCTGGTTTGACGCTTGTCTTATTTGCTCTGTGCAGTGTCCCTGGGTGTTTTAAAGGCACTTTTAAATACCATGAATTATTATTATCATTATAAATATGCAAAAACCAAGAAATCGGGAAGGGAAGATACTTAATACTTGACTGTCAGTTTTCACAAACTGAAACTTTGTTTACAGAAAGTCACATTTCCGCTTTGCTACCTCGAACAGGAAACTTCGATCTAAACCACAAAGTTTTCTTTTAACTTTCTATTAGTCGATGTTAATGTCAGCCTCGATGTTAATAATAAAGACACAGCCAGCTGCGTTTAGTGCTTTCAGTGGCTTTTAAATGCATTCACTGTATCATACAGTTCATGATAGTGTCCATCACTGTCACATATATTCTCTCAGCTCATGTTATTATTATGTTATTATTACAACTTATGACACAAGTGATTATCATAACTTTTAGACAGAACAGTTACAGCTGCTTGTTTTTATAGAGAATTAGCTTTTTTGTGATTTCTATATTTCAGATCAAGAACTGAAACTTCATCTTATCAAGTTTATTAATGTAAAAAATAAAAAGCCTATTTTAGGCTGGTGTAAAATATTATGAGTCAGAGCTGATATTTTGTCATAAAAAAGTTTGCTCGTGTGTAGTGAAGCTGCAGCTGGAGTTTCTGGTGATTTCAAGGTAAATCTGAACAATGTTAAATAATCAACAACACCTTCACACATTATTATGTGTAATTATCTTTACATTTATTTACCTGTAATCTAACGCTGATTGAAAACAAAAAAAACCCCACCCAAATAATTATATTAATTAACGTTGTACACATAATTTTTTATAGTGCATTTTTAATGTTTATTTCAGTAATTAATCGTTTATTTAAGAAAAAAAACATGGAGATTTGGGTCTAATGTAAACAAAATATTTTTTTATTGCTAAAATGGAAAAATGACCAAATGAAGACTGAACAACGTAAATACTAAAGATAAAGAATTTATGGAGATTTAGTTTGATGCTCCGAGATGTTCTTGGTTACTGAGCTTCTTTCTGACGCCACCCAGGAGGTCGTGTGTTCATGTAAACTGTGATAAGACAAAGGAAACAACAATAAACATGACAAAGCATCAAACCACAGCACGATTATGAAACATAACTTCTGCTGCAACCAGTTTTATTATACTTACAGTAACTAAAACTAAACTAATAAAATTACTAGGTATGATGAAACATTTTAGTTAGCCAGTTAAAAAAATATCTGCAAAATTAAACCAACAAAATAATGTTGTGACCTGTTGAAACCATTTAAAATAAAGTGAATGCGTACAGCAGGGATGTCCAACTCGGGAGCTGCTGTCCTGCAGCTTTCAGATGCATCCCTGCTCCAACACAGCTCAATCAGATGGATGGATTATCTGTTCAGCATGTCATCAAGTTTGGCAAAAGCCTGATAACAAACCATTCATTGGATGCAGATGTGTTGGAACAAGGATGCATCTAAAAGCTGCAGGACAGCAGCTCTCGAGGACGAGTTGGAATCCTTTGGTTTACAGGAAATAGTCTCAGTTTGAGTCTTTGTAGTTTTGGCGAAACACAACAAACCTGACGAGGCTTTGGTACAGATGCTTTAAGACTTGTGACATTTAGATTTATGTGAGTGACGTGCTTTCACAAAGGGTTGTGTTTTTATGGAAATATCAAATTATTTAGCCTATATTTCCTAAATCTGTGTAATAATTAAAAAGAGAAAAATAACAACTAAAAACTAAAAACTAAATTCAAACTAAATATTTTAATCAATAAAAACGAGACTGAAAGCAAAACAACTCCTGAAACTAAATGAAGGTAAAGAGGATTTAAAACAGAAGGACAAAATTATAAAATAAATACAAAATAATTAAAAAATTCTAAACCAATATAAGACTCTTTACAACTACAAATAGTAACAATGTAACAAAGTATTAACATTTACATAGTTCATGGTAACAGCAGCTGAATGTCTACATACTTGCTTCTGAGGCCACATTTTCATCCTCGTCACTGTGGAGAGAAGATTTACTTAACAGTTAACATCCTACTGTGTGAAAACAGAACATAATTATCACCATAGATAAATGTCATCTATAATAAATTGAAATTCATTTACAACAAACAGTTTTATCACTGATAACAGATGAATATAAACTAACGATGTTGGATGCGTGGCCTTTACCTCCTACGCTTTCTGAGCTTCCTGTAGCACACGCAGGCCGCCAGAAGCAGAGCGGCGGATATGAGGAAGATCAAAAAACCAATGACAGCTTTGTCATTGTCTGAAAACAGGTTCAAACAATATCAAACAGTGGCTTTAATATTCAAGATACAAAGAAGTCATGTTACCCAGCAGAGTAAAGATATTTATACTTTATTTCATTGTGTGAACAGTACAGCGAGTGCTGGCTTTGGCTTCACTTTCAACTTGTCTGTTAAAAACAGACACCTGTGTGTGTGTGTGTGTGTGTGTGTGTGTGTGTGTGTGTGTGTGTGTGTGTGTGTGTATAAACTGATTTATCCAACAAACTGTGTCATTGAATCCATACTTACAGCGAGTATCAGCTGTTCCTCTGCCCGGTTGGCTTTCAAAGTATCCGTTGAAAACAGTCACCTATAAATACAGATGTTTCAGATGTTCATTCATAAGAAATGACACCATTAAAATAAAGCAGCCATAAAATAATCATATACTTAAAAGTAGGATGATACAAACCTCCACTCTGTATGCTGTAGAGTAGCTCAGATCCTTGAATTCAAACTTACAATCTGTGTCATTCTGTGGTTTGTTTTCACCACCAGGATGAAGACGTGCTATGAATCTTCTTTTTTCTATTGGTCCTCTAATCTTGCCTTCATGGTGACACTCTACTTTAATCACATTATTCTCCGGCACAGTTACAGTCACTTTAGGGGAACCGTCGGGTTCTGTAAGGAAATGAAAACAGGGATCATAGTTTTAAGATTCATTTTTATGTCCATCAGCAACGAGACAAAACATGTGAAAGTAAACATGTTTATGTTTGCAATGTTAAAACGATTCATAATAGAAATTAATTATTAATTATTGAAGAATTAATTTATCATTTTGTTTTCATGGAGCCCAGCTTACATTTAATGTACAGATATGTAACTTTAAAAAACAGAAAACATGTGAATGAACTTCAGTTATCTCTTATCATTAAACACATTTTCCCTCCAGAATAATATGAACGAGTAAAGAAAATTAACAAACACATTTCTATAAGTCCCAGAGAACAAGAGTCTGAGTCAGCGCTGCTTAAACGACTGAACGTCATAATTACTGTCACGTTTCTTCACTGATGACTCAGCATGTTTTAATGTTCACTGTAAAGTTTCAGAGAGTCGGATTTAGTTGATATGAGGGATGCTCTCTGTTTCATGGCATTTATCTTAAAATATATCTAAATCACATTAATTATAATCAGGACTGTCACACTGAAAAACACATTTGTTTCCAATCTTTCACTAAAATAAATGAGCTCGAGTTTATTCTTCTTCATGAAAACATCATTTTGTAACTTTATTTTCTGCTGTTCACCACCAAAGTCTTCATGTTGTGTTTTAGAAGGATATTAATAAAAATAAAGCTAAACAAAGTTTGATTTTGATCAATTAAAGGTTCAGCTTTGTTATGAAGTGTAATTCTGAATATTTAGTTTGGTAACTTACCTCCAGGGGCAGTTCTCAGTGGAACTTCCCTTTTCTTGGAAACCGTCTTGCTGTTGTATTTGGGTTGGACTCCACAGGTATAATCAGTGAATGCTTCGAGTCCAGTAAAATCACACGTTCCTCCGTCAGACTGAGGCTTTGGGATTCCTGTGATTCCTGTAACATAATGTTCATGAACTCTTTGTGGTTTAAATCAGCAGGTCCAGCTAAAGAGACTTCAGGTGACTTTGACCTGCTGGCTTTAGTAAACACGACAACGACATGAGCAGCAGACTGAACATAACAGGTTGGAGATCTGAGTATAAGATAAGAATGCAGTGACATATCGTTATTTTGGATCATACTTCATGTGTTTAGTGATGGGGGTTAAATGTCAAGCAGTTATATTTAGTAAATTATTAGCTCAAAATATAAACACTTCTATATATTTTAATGATCAAATAAGCAGATCTTTTGTTAACAATAAACAAAAACAAAACTAATACATTTTAATATAAGATATTTATAAAGTGTAAGTGAATCCAAATGATTGGACTTACCTTTTTTATCACAACTGCAGTCATATGAAAAATTGTGAAGGACACCATTACATTTCTGACTGGTTGTTTTCCAGCTCAGTTTAATGGAAGTATTCGTTTTTTTATTCTCCAAGTTTATTGTAAGATCTGTTGAAACAAACAGTAACAGTGCAGCAGCTGTTAGTTTGTGGCACTTCAAACTATCTGAGGAGGAAAAGCTTCATCCCTCTGAGGTAAGTTAAATATCAACACACCACAGTCAGTGTTAAGGTGGACGGGTGGAGTTGTGTAAACTGTGGGGATGTTGTTGATGAAGATCAGACCAGTACAGCTGTAGTTTCTGAAGGGATCCAGCTCAGACAGCGGTTTGTTCGTTTGACCAGGTTTGTCTTTTTCTGACGAGAAACAAAGACGACATCATTTTTTGTACCACAGTGCATGCAGCAGTTCATCTTTGGTTTTATATTCAAATGCAGAATACAAAATAAAACAAATTCACAAAGAGCACAAACACTCAGTCCTCTGACAGCAGAAGAGCTTTCAGATCAAACATACTTACAGTGAAGCGGATGTTTCACTTACCTGAACAAGTGTAATACACTGTGATATTTTTACACTCTTTGATCGTTGGTAACGTTGGCTGTATCACTGCAGGAAGTCCAGTGGAAGGATTTTGCTGTATTTCAGTTAAATTATATAAATCTGTGGAAAAAAACATGATTGAATTATCTTCCTATTATAAGCATATGAGTTTTAATGTAAAGGTAACTTTTCTTGTACAAACCAACAATGATGTTTTTGGTGATATCAAATGAAGTATTCACACAGGTTTCTGAAGTGAAGGTTATTTCATAATCAGAGCAGATGTCATTAGTTTGGACACACAATGTATTACTGTCACTACTGGACTTATTAACTGAAGTTATATTTGGTGGTAATTTTAACGAGCTGATGTTCCACTGGCTCTGGTAGCAAATATGTCCATTTATGCTGCTTTGCCCTGTAATGTCCGTCTCACCTGAAACACACAAATGATGCACAAATATATTTGATATTAAGTTTGTTAAACTACAAGAAGGCAAAACACAAAAAATATGAATTATTTGTACTCACTCATTTCTTTTGTTTTAGTTTTATTTCCAGTGGAGGTACACTTGATTGCTTTATTGCCATAATTGTATAAAACTTGATGCTCATATTCAGTACAGGGCTTCAGGCGTTGGATGTTGTGTTGAGTAGAGTCGACCCTCTCTTCAATCACTCGTCGACCTCCTTCAGTAATACTGATGTTGTAGTCACCAGGGGGGGAGTTCATCACATTAATCTGCAGTCCAAACTCGATGGGTGTGACAGTGTAGGAACCTGAGCACGAAATCAAATCGATTGTTACATTTTGTTCATGAACATCAATCAGCTGCTGAAATGTTTCATCTCAGTCAGTTTGTTCATGCAGATGTTGACCACAGTCCAGCGTTGGCTAAAACTAAAACACAATCTTTACACTCGATAGAAAAATAAACTTTCACTAAGTAAGAAACGCTCGACAGCATCACTAGTGTTTGAAAGCAGACGACATATTATCTTTAAACTGACACTCACACTTTGGAGGCTCAGGAGTCGTCTCGGTGGCTGAAACGATGCATTCAAATGAGATCAGAAAAGAACAAAATTATTAGTTTGTGATTATGCAGCATGAATGTACAACAGCTCAGAGCACCTTACAGGTACTTGTAACTCAGCAGCGCCGTGTTCTTTGCTTATATTCACATCAATGTCATCACAGGCCTGTATAATAAAGAAACGGCCAACCTTCAGTGGTAGCTGTCACTGTGGTGCCTGTAGGTGAGGCCTGAGAGTCAGATGAGTTGCTGGGTGGAGTGGGTGTGAGTGAGGTCTCATTTGAGGTGCTTGCAGGAGGAGCTCTGGTTGCTGTGTGAGAGCAGGCTGGAGGTCAACTTCAGGCAGAAATACCTAACAGCTAGCAGACTGGTTGTACCTGACACGATGCTAAACTACAAATGTAGCATTTTATCACACAGCTGTGCCAATAATCCATGAAACTATAAACTCTGAATACATTACCAGACATGGCAGTTGAATTCACTGATGGACTAACTACTGTAGCATTTGGGGCCATGGATGAAGGTGAGGAGTCAGACAACGTGGCTACTGTAGCATTTGTGGTCGTGCGGGGAAGTGAGGCTGTTGAAGTGGCTACTATGGGATATGTGGTCATGCGTGGAGGTGAGACGTCAGACGACGTGGCTACTGTAGGACTGGTGGAAATGCGTGGAGGTGAGGAGGAGGCTGTTGAAGTGGCTACTGTAGCATTCGTAGCCGTGCGTGGAGGTGAGGAGGCTGAAACAATTTTCATTCCAAGAAAAAGAAATCAGCATGACGTAAAGATGTTTGCTGTAACTGTAGCAAATGTAAAATGTTCTCACTGTAACATTTTCACTCTAACAGTCGTGTTTCATGTTGTTAGAAAGATGCTGTGCTACTTGTCACTGCTATCCCATTTCCTATGCTAGAAAACAAATGATTGTTTTAAAAAACAAACAAGATGATCCAAGGATAAGAAGTCACAACTTAGTGTAAACGATGGATCAATGAGTAATATTAAAAATGTTTCCAGAAACATGTTTTACAGAGCTCTAAGGAGCTTGGAAAGAAAAGCATCTGGACTTCTTTAAGTCCAGTTCCTCAGTTCTAAGAGCGACTGGTGGAGAGTCCCAGATTTAAACCCAGTGGGAGTTTCTCCCCACAGAGGGACAAAATGACCCCTGATGATCCTCTAATCACATGAGCCGAGGTGTGAAACTGGGTGTGGGCCCCAATCAGCCAGGGTTTCGGGTGAGCTAGTTGTGAAACCTGGCCCCACCCTATCATGTGATTTCCTGAGGTCAGATGGCCCAGGATGTGAGTGGGCGTTAAGGCGTCTGGGGAGGATCTCAAAACTGGATTATAGATGGCAGAGAGTTGGTGTCGTAAACCCCGCCTCTGTTCAAAGATGGTCGCTCACAGTGGACATAGATGCTTCTTTCACTCCTCTTTCAAACCATCTGTCCTCTCTGTCCAAAATGTGAACATTGGCATCCTCGAAAGAGTGTCCTTTATCCTTAAGATGCAGATGGACTGCTGAGTCTTGTCCTGTGGAGGTGGCTCTTCTGTGTTGTGCCATGCGCTTGTGAAGTGGCTGTTTGGTCTCTCCAATGTAGAGGTCTGAGCATTCCTCGCTGCACTGTACAGCATACACCACATTGTTAAGTTTGTGTTTTGGCGTTTTGTCTTTCGGGTGAACCAGTTTGTGTCTGAGTGTGTTGCTGGGTCTGAAATACACTGGGATGTCATGCTTGGAGAAAACTCTCCTGAGTTTCTCTGATACACCGGCTACATAGGGGATGACAATGTTGTTGCGTCTGTCCTTCTTATCCTCCCTCGCTGGTGTCTGGTCTTCTTTTCTGTGCCTCTTTGCTGACTTTAAGAACGCCCATTTAGGATAGCCGCACGTTTTGAGTGCTTCCTTTACATGTGTGTGTTCCTTCTTTTTCCCTTCAGGCTTAGAGGGAACACGTTCTGCCCGGTGGTGTAGGGTCCTAATTACTCCAAGTTTGTGTTCCAGAGGGTGATGGGAGTCAAAGAGGAGGTACTGGTCCGTGTGTGTGGGCTTCCGGTAAACTTCGATGTTGAGGTTGCCGTTCTCTTCAATGTGCACAGCGCAGTCCAGGAAAGGCAGACAGTTGTCCTTTGTGTCTTCCCTGGTGAACTTGATGTTTTTATCCACAGCGTTAATGTGCGCAGTGAAGGATTCCACTTCTTGTGTCTTGATTTTGACCCAGGTGTCGTCCACATATCTGTACCAGTGGCTGGGTACTCTTCCTTTGAAAGAGCCAAGAGCCTTCCTTTCCACTTCCTCCATGTAAAGGTTGGCTACAATAGGTGACACGGGGGAGCCCATGGCACAGCCATGTTTTTATCTGTAGAAACCCTCGTTGTATTTGAAATATGTAGTGGTGAGGCAGAGGTCTAACAGTGTGCAGATCTGATTGGGTGTGAAGTTGGTCCTGTCCTCCAAGGAGCTGTCTTCTTGTAGTCGTTTTCTGACAGTCTCCACGGCCTCCGTGGTGGGTTTGCAGGTGAAGAGAGAGACTACATCAAAGGACACCATGGTTTCATCTGGATCCAGGGTAAGTTTCTGGACCTTGTCGGTGAAGTCGGTGGAGTTCTTGATGTGGTGTGGGGTGTTCCCCACGAGAGGTGCCAGGATGGTAGCAAGAAGTCCAGACAATTTTCTTTCCAAGCTCCTCAGACTGCGATGACCTGGATGACTGCGAACTTTCACAGACAAGACTAACTGTTGTTTTTTACTTTCACTGATGACAGCAGAGTTTATGATTCACGTGTTGGATAATCAGAGACTTTGTGTTACACGTTACTTACATGCAAATTTGATCTAAATCCCAACAACAGAGAGCTGCTGCTCTGATTTAACTGTTATGCTCTAATTTTTCCAGACTCACGCGCTTGAACTCAAACGCATCAAAATTAAATTACAAGGAAACTGGTCTAAAGTCAAATTCAATGTGCAGGGACTTCAGGCAAAAGAAAGTATGGAAAAGATACATTATGTGCAAAGCTATGAGTTATTACATGTAATTGTATTTAATTATAATATGAGCAAAGAGAGCCTGCCCACATTAAGGGTCTATACCCAGATTCATGGCATGTAGCTAGAGTTGCACCAGCGTGTTAGTCTGCTTTAGTGCAGCTTACAAACAGGCTGTCTTTGTCCCAGTATTTTGAATTTTGTGTTGCTCTTGTAGTTTATTTTGTTTTCAGGTTGAAGTCCTGTATTTGTTAGTACTTCTTTGTGTCTCTGAGTTTTAATTATTTATATTTCCAGTCCTTGGATCTTTCTTGCATAGTTCCCTTTTTGTGTCCAGTATGTTCCCAGTCTCAGTCAGTCTCTTGTCAGTGTCCCCGTGTTTGATATGAGTCACGTCTCCGTATCTGTCTGGTCTCGCTGCGTTTCCTCTCCATGGCTGGTCTTGTATTCTCTGTCTTGTCAAGTTAATACATTTGTAGTCCAGTCCCTCTGTTTTCTCCCTACATGTTCCTGCATGCATCTCTCTGTGTTGTCTCTCCAATCTGACATATCGCCACGTGTATTTATCCCCAGTCTCAATGTCAACTTCACATGTCTTAATCCAGCGCTCCCCAACCTTTCTTTGCACCACGGACCAGTTTAATGTCAGACAATATTTTCACGGCCTTTAAGGTGTCGCGGATAAATACAACGAAATGATACGGCCAAGACAAAAACTTTTGTAAATATGATCATAAACGCAAATTCACTGTGTAATTCTGTAACTTAGCAGCGTCCTCTTGAAATGTACCAACAACACTGAGAGCAACATCCTCCTCTCTGCTCCTTAATGCTCTCTGGTCGCTATGGTAACACGTAAATATTTCTTTCAAAATAAGACGCACAACTACAACACGGGAAACCGAGTTAACGATAAAAACCCTGAAAACCAGCAATTTCACACCTGAGCCTCAACTCTCGCGGCCCGGTACCAAACGACTCCAGTCCGTGGCCCGGGGGCTGGGGACCGCTGTCTTAATCTGAGGATCATTGTGTTACTTCCTGTTTTGTTTTGATAGTCTCGTGTGTGATGTTTTCCTTCCTCTGTCTTTATACTTATGATTCAGTGCAGCTGCGTTCCCACGTGTCTCCACGTTCCTTAATCGTCCTCCTGTGTGTATAATGTCTGTTTGCCTCTGTTTGAGTCGTGTTGCCCCTCATTGTGTGTGTGATTTCTGTCAGTCAGCTCATATATATATAAGTACATAAATTGTATAACATAAAATACATTGGCACTCACGTAGGAGCAGTGTAGGGACTAAGGTATTATTAAGTAACGCGTTACAGTAACTACGTTATTATTGTGGTAACGAGCACGGTAACTAGTTATTATGCCAAAACCAGGAACGCGTTACTTCTCCCTCTCTCTCCTGTTGCTACTTCAATCATGAAACTGATCAGTGATCAGCTGATCGGCTCTCTTGTTTGTTTATCGCTCACTTTGCGCCAGAAATAGGAAACCAGCAGATGTCACGCTAAACAACAGCAGCACGTTTAAGCTTGATCAGCTGTTGTTAGAATTTATTTAATATTAATTTCTAGTATCAGCTGATGTTTGCTGGAGCCACAGCTGTAAAGCTGCTGGTCATGATGTAGGTTTGGTGGTGATCGTGGCTCAAGAGTTGGCAGTTCGTCTTGTAATCGGAAGGTTGCCGGTTCGAGCCCCGGCTTGGACAGTCTCGGTCGTTGTGTCCTTGGGCGAGACACTTCACCCGTTGCCTACTGGTGGTGGTCAGAGGGCCCGGTGGCGCCAGTGTCCGGCAGCCTCGCCTCTGTCAGTGCGCCCCAGGGTGGCTGTGGCTACAATGTAGCTGCCATCACCAGTGTGTGAATGTGTGTGTGAATGGGTGGATGACTGGATATGTAAAGCGCTTTGGGGTCCTTAGGGACTAGTAAAGCGCTATATAAATACAGGCCATTTACCATTTATGTGGTGAGAGGGAAACATGAAGATGAAACCAGGAGACGTCCTTACTGAATCATCAGAGCTGTGATGGAGAAACAGGTTTACCTTTTAGGTGACATGAATGAGTTGAAGTTATGAACTGTTTCTGAGAGACAAATAACACCAGGATCCTTTTCTAAGCAGCTGACAGCTGGTAACTGTGCAGGGGCGGGTCTAGCAAAGTGTTGCCAGGGGGGCAGGTAGGGCATTAACAGGGAGAGGGGGGCACAAAGAAATACTTTCTTATTCTCATTTCAAATGTCTCGCTTTTAATAAATTATCTGAATCTTACAACAAACGATTGATAGGTTGATGCATATATACCATCAGAACAGTGTACATCACTGTCAGAACAGTGTTTATTTTCATTCAAAGGCTTTATGAGTTTTCGTATAATGGCGGCCGGTCAGTCAAAATCCCCATGATTTTCTGTCCCAGTCCAGCCCTGTATGCAGCTCATCTGCAGTCTGGTGTTACCTACATCTTCCTATTCAGAAGGCAGAATTTCTGAGTTCTGAGTACAATCGAAAGCACCACGACTGCAGTTTTTGTGTTGGATGTAAAAGGCGCACATGACGCTGTGACGTAGGCTAGAATCATGGCAGCAGTCAACAACGGTCCAGGCGTGGGATTTCTCTCGTGGAAATGTGCACATTATCTTTTCCTTTCTATTGGTAGGTGGCACAGTGCACTGTGGCAAGTAAGCAAGCTAGAAGACTGGCAAAGTTATGGAAGCAACACATTAACAAGAGAATTCTGAGTAAAACCAAAGTTACTTTCCCTACTAGCTAGTTACTTTGAAAGTAACGAGTAACTTGAAGTAACTGAGTTACTTTTGATGGAAGTAACTAGTAATGTAACTAAGTTACTAATTTAAAGTAAGTTACCCAACACTGCATAGGAGTGAATGGTGGTAGGACCACCTGGAATTAACATGAAATGTAAAGATAAATATATTTTGGTCATGAAAGCATTTTATATGCAGAAAAAACAAACATATAAAAGCATTATTAATGATGTTGCATGAAGACAATGAAACGAGATAAACTAAATAACACGAAAAAATACATTGGCACTGACTTATATTTTCTTGAACTGAAATTACAAGAGAAAAAAAGTCAGTTTAATTAAAGCATTTATTGTATATGCAAAAAACAAAAAAACCCAGGATAAGATTAAAATGTTTTCAGGAAACTTGTTTTCGAGACAAAAGCAGGTTCAACATTTTTTCCCCTCACTGATGACAGCAGTGAAACCTGCCATCATCTGACTTTGGTGGGAAATAAGTGTAACCTTTGCAAATGTATTTAAATCTTATTAACAGTCCACAGAACTGCTGCTCTAATTTAAATCTTATTCTATAATTTCTCTGGATTGCCTATGAGAGCCTAAAATGATCTAAACCACAGTCTGAGGGAAGAAATCATTGGATTTTAGTCTAAACTCAAACTCAGTGTGCAAATTTATTTGATTTTTCATGATTAAAAATAATTTCTGTTATATCTCATGACTGTCGCACGCAGCTATTTTTTTAATTTAACTGTTAATTAATTATTAGTTGGAAAGGACTCCATGCATTTATGTTATTATTTGAAATAATTAAAAAAAATCCTTTAAAAAAATATCTAGAAATAAAAAAAAAACCTCCCCTGTTTGACCGAGCCTGTATATCTGTATAAATCCTACTTTCATTTGAAAATACAGTATGCACAAAATATATATCAGTCAAGTAAATTTAATTTAACTAAATTTAATGTTTTACATTGTACTTGAAAATTTACATGTTATTAAAGGAAACTAAAAGATTAGAAATAAGAGAAATCTCGTGTGTCCTGTGCGGGAACAGTGAGGACATTGATTATGTGTAGCAAAAATGTAATTAATGTATTATTACTGTGTGTTACTAAGGAAATGAACAATGAAGTCCTTTTGTATTTTCACATTCATTTAATCATGTGTTTTATATCATTTCTGCTATTAAATCCTCTTTTAATAGCAAACAAACCTGTTACTTAGAGGTAAACGGTGAGTTTTCACAGTAAGTAAAATTATATGCAAACTAAAAGTCACAAGAAACCAAAAGCATGAGTAATATCTGCTATTAAAAACAAACTGATGAGCAGAGATCTAAAGTTTATTAAAGAACAAACGTCCTGAATATCCATACAGAAATTTTTATTATTTTATGTTTTTGCATTTTGAAACAATTTAATTAATATCATTAAAATACTTACAGGTAAATTTGTCGTACATGTGCATCTTATGTCTTAACTTAATATGTGCCTTACACATCTTTAATTTTCTAAAAGTACGTTTTTTTAAAATAATAAACAAATACATTAAAACTGATAAAATATTTCACATTCAATTTTTAGTTTGACTGCAAATGGGAATTAAAAAAAAAACAAAAAACAGCCAAATAAAAAATAATGCAACTACTAAAATGCCAAATGTGTTTCCTTACAGTCTGCATCAGACCTGATTTTAGAACAAATGTAAATTTACTTACAGCTGGCCGAAGCGATGATCCCAGCCCAGAACAGCAGAGTGCTGAGACTGCACAGCTCTGCCATCTTCAGCAGTCGAGGCACAAATGTGTGGAGACCAAAGAAAGATAATCAAATATGACAAAGACGTTATTTCCTCTTAGCTTTAACCTCAAACATTGTAACAGGAAGTTTTTCACATCTGCACATCTGATAAAATAGGAAGGAAGGTTCAATAATAAATGCAACATGAGGAAGTTAGTATCTGGTAGCTTTACAGTCACCACAGTTTTTACAGTCTTATTATAAAACTCTGACTCAACTTTGATCAGAAACATCTTCCATTTAAGGTTTTGAAACAAAGCTCAGGCCACCGCTCGTTTAACCTCAGAAAGCTTCGAGGTCCTTTCAGGATGTATTGCTAACTTTTTACAGTCAGTTACAATAACTCGTACTGCGTGCTAGCTATCATGATGGAGTTTCTATACAGCTGGGTGGGTGCTATGATGTTACTGATGGTGAACTTTATTTTATTCATAAGGTTAGTTAGTAAAGTTGCCAACCGTCCCCTAAAAAACGGAATCGTTCCGCATTCAGAGAAAATATTGCGCGTTTCGTGTTGAGCTGAGAAGGAACACAGTTTGTCCCGGACTTCAGCTAGGATAGAAAACACACAAAGCTGGATTTATTCAGTCTTTGCTGCACAGCTGCCTCTTCTCTCATTCTCTCCCCTCCCTCTCCTGTTGCTACGTCAATCATGAAACTGATCAATGATCAGCTGATCGTCTCTCTTGTTTGTTTATCGCCCACTTTGAGCCAGAAAGAGGAAACCGCCTGATATCGTACTAAACAACAGCAGCACGTTTAAGCTTGATCAGCTGTTTTTAGGATTTATTTAATATTAATTTCTAATATCAGCTGATGTTTGCTGGAGCCACAGCTGTAAAGCTGCTGGTCATGATGTTGGTTTGGATATGTGTGTTAGGTGAGGCTGTGTGCAGGCAGGAATAGGACCCAAGGTGCAGACTCCGGAGACAGATGTGAACTCAAAACAACTTTAATGTTAAACTCAAATATAACATAACTGGAAAAATCAAAATAAACTTACACCGGAGGAATGACAGAACACACAGCTAGGAAAACGGTAGATCGCGACACGGACACAGAGAAACACTGGGCTTAAATACACAGAGGGAGCAATCAGGGAATGGGTAACAGGAGGGAAACACAGCTGGGACAAATCAGGACTGACGAGACCAAAGAAGCGTAAACTGAACACACTGAGAAAAGACACAGACCTTCAAAGTAAAACAGGAAACGCATAACACAGACTGAACAAAGACACAGGCTCATAAGCAGGCACTACAAAGGGAACAGAGACGTGGGAACAGGGCAGACACAAAACACTGACTGAACACGGGGATATAGGAACTTAAGATACACATAGACGCGAACTAGACAAGGGGATGCAGGTGATAGGGGAGACAGAGCAACTAAAGAAGACAGACCTAAGCCATAAGACAGAACTCAAAGAAACCAAAAACTAGACAGTATAAATAATATCGTAAACTCAAAAATCCTGGGTCGACGACCCAGGCATCCTAACAATGTGGTGAGAGGGAAACATGAAGATGAAACCAGGAGATGTCCTTACTGGATCATCAGAGCTGAACAGGTGATGGAGAAACAGGTTTACCTTTTAGGTGACATGAATGAGTTGAAGTTATGAACTGTTTCTGAGAGACAAATAACACCAGGATCCTTTTCTAAGTAGCTGACAGCTGGTAACTGTGCAGGGGCGGGTCTAGCAAAGTGTTGCCAGGGGGGCAGGTAGGGCATTAACAGGGAGAGGGGGGCACAAAGAAATACTTTTCTTTCTTATTCTGATTTAAAATTTCTTGCTTTTAATAAATAATTATCTGAATTTTACAACCACAGTTTTTATCTGATGTAAAATGTATAGAAATCATACATATACCAACAAGACTGTACATCACTGTTCATTCAAAGGCTTTATGGCTTTAATACCTGGGGGGCCGGTCTCTAGTCAGAATGCCCGGGCAGATGTTTTGTCCAGCCCTGGTCTAGACCTCAGCCTTAACAATAGGAAAATAAGTACAGCATGGAGACTTAATTTGGGTATTCTAAATAGGGATGAAAATGTTAGGAAAATCAAAGAGGACATTAAAATGTATATAGAAGACAATGATACTGGAGATGTGAGCCCAATCATACTTTGGGATGCACTAAAAGCAATTTTATGGGGAAAATGAATATCTCTAACAGCAGCACAAAGAGGGCGCGATTGGCTTTATATAAAAACTTAACAGAAAAACGTAAATGTCTTGAGATGGAGCACAAACAATCTAAAAATTCACTAATTCTCGAAGAAATATCAGATATTAGAAATCAAATTGATGAATTATTAAAAGAAGCAGAAAAAAGGCTAGGTTTACACAGCAAACTTATTAGGAATCAGGGCCCAAAGCAACTAAAATGCTTGCAAGAAGACTGCGTAAAAAGCAGGCATCGATGACTATTAATAAAGTTAGAAACCTGCACAGTAACAAACTACATTATATGCATAATGAGATAGAAAATGAGTTTAAAAAATACTACACGTGACTGTACTCACAACCGGCTGCTGCAGATCATGAAACAATTAAAAATTTCCTTGACCCACTCGACCTGCCCTCCATAGGGGACAATCAAAACAAATTATTGATCTCACAAATTACTGATAAGGAATTAGATGCAGACATTGGCAAGCTGAAAACAAACAAAGCTTCAGGGAGTGACGGCTTTCAGTCTTAATTTGATAAAGTGTTTAAAGAAGAACTCAAGCCACATCTTTTATCCTGCTTTAACTGGACTCTGAAACAGGGAATAGCCCCACCATCATGGGGAGAAGCCATCATCACAATTTTACCTAAAGAAGGCAAGAATAAAGAGTATTGCAAGAACTATAGACCATTTCCTTCCTTAATAACGATTACAAACTGTACGCCTCGATTATTAGTAAAAGACTTGAAACCTTTGTACCGGACTTGATAGAAGTGGACCAAACCGGATTCATTAAGGGACGTCAGGCACAGGAAATACAAGGAGTCCTTCACATTAGGGATGCACCGATACCACTATCGGTATCGGTGCATCCCTACTTCACATCATCGACAATGCCGAAAAGACTAATATCAGTACTGTGTTAATAAGTTTAGATCAAGAAAAGTAATTTGATAGTGTTAGTTGATTTGAAGTATTGAAAAAAATTGGTTTTAATGATCAACCTACAGCCAGAATCAAGGTGAATGGTAGCCTGACGGACAGAATTCAGCTACATAGAGGTACAAAACAGGGCTGTGTCCTGTCACCAATTCTTTTTGCTACACATGCCGAGCCACAGCAGTGCAGCAACATCCAAATCAACTTTTCCAATTCTGATGCAACTACTCCATACCTTCGAACACTTATCAGGCTATAAAATGAATGTATCCAAAACACAAATTCTATCATTCAAATACACACCTTCTCAAAAGATTAGAGATGAATATAAACTAAAGTGGCACTTGAACACCATGAAATATTCTTGGGCGTAACCTTGACAGAATCATTATCCGCTATGTTTGAGACAAACTACAATCAGGTGGAGGGTAACATAAAAAAAGACCTAGAACGGTGGTCAACAGTACCTACAAATTTCTACTCTAGAATCCAAATAATAAAGATAAACGTTCTCCCAAGATTGCTGTACATGTTTCAATCACTCCCACGTCCTAGACCTCAAAGTAAATTTGAAATATGGGACAAAATGATCTCAAGGTTTATATGGGATGGGAAGAAGCCAAGAAGAAGGTTAACAACGTTGCAACTCCCGAAGTGTAAGGGAGGGATGGCTTTGGGAAAACTTTTACGCAGCTCAGTTTAGACCTCTTGTTTGTTGGTGTAGACCAGAATATGAGGCACGGTGGAAGGAAACTGAGAAAGAAATTGAGGGAAAATAAATTCTAATTTTTATCTTTGACATACAACTAATGACCTCTTATAAAAGTAGAATGAATCAAATTGTGGAATTCACATTAGACATATGGCACACAGTAAGAGAAAAACCTCAGTTAAAAGAACAAATATTTTTGCTGAGATGGTTCAGACACGATAAAAAATTTAAGCCGGGACAATTGGACCAAACATTGAAACATTACAGCAGTTTAATGTAAAATGGAACATTAATGAGTTTCCAACAACTAAAAAATAAATACAAATTGGAAAATAGAGATTTTTTTTAGATACTTGCAAGTAAGGGACTATTGTGCAAAGCAAATAGAGACCGACTGGTTTTGAAAACCATTGGGTGTAATTGGACTAGTAAATAACTGCTATGAACAAAAACGATTCAAAGCAATTTCCACCTTCTACAGATCATTAGAAGAAGATACACAGGATACAACATTTTACCTTAAAAAGAAATGGGAAGCTGAACTGACCATAACTATAACAGAGAAGGGATGCGTTAGTATCTGTGAAATACAACACAGCACAACGAATTCGCCCTTTTTTAAGATGGCGCCGGTGAGGTCGGCTGCCGTCACGACTGCTCCGACCACTTTTTCTTTGTCTTTGTTTTTTAAGTTAGTTTTCAGCGTTTCTAAATCGGCAAAATCATCATTGGGTACATTAGGTATGACAGTGACACTCTTGTTTCTATTGGTATACAATGTACTCACAATTCGAAGTTTTTAACTCCGGATCCGAGCTGGCCGAGTGAGATCTCGAGGGAGAACAAAGGGAAGCGGCGGCGGCCTAGAGGGAAGCGAGCCGGCGTCAGGAACAGGCTGAGAGCTCGTGCACACCGCACACCTCTGCCTAGCATCCTGCTCGCCAACGTCCAGTCACTGGAGAACAAGCTTGACGACCTCAGGGCCAGGATAAAGTTCCAGAGAGACATTCGGGACTGCAATCTCCTCTGCTTCACCGAGACATGGCTGAACCCAGCGGTGCCGGACCACGCCATCCAGCCGGCCGGGTTCTTCTCGGTTCACCACATGGACAGGACACGGGACTCGGGGAAGTCAAGGGGAGGCGGTGTGTGTTTAATGGTGAACAACAACTGGTGCAACAGTGCGAACGTTGTTCCTCTCACACGCTCCTGCACACCAAATCTGGAACTACTGTCCATCATGTGTCGTCCTTTTTATCTACCTCGGGAATTTACATCGGTCATTGTAAGTGCCGTTTATATTCCACCACAAGCGGACACGGTCACCGCCTTATGCGAGCTGCATGAGGCACTCACACAGCACCAGACACAACACCGGGACGCTGCGCTTATTGTGACGGGGGACTTTAATAGCGCCAACCTCAAACGCGCAGCGCCGAACTTTTATCAACACATCTCCTGCCCCACCAGGGGTGAAAGGACACTGGACCACTGCTACACTACGGTCAAGGACGGCTACAAGGCACAATCCCGCCCCCCGTTTGGCAAATCTGATCACGCCGCCATCTTCCTCATGCCAAAATACAAACAAAGGCTGAAACAGGAAGTTCCGGTTCAGAGGAAGGTCGCGCGCTGGACGGATCAATCGGTGGCCGCGTTACAGGACGCACTCGATGACGCAGACTGGGGCATGTTCAGAAACAGCTCCGACGATGACGTCAACGTGTTTACGGAAGCGGTTGTGGGATTCATCGGGAAACTAGCGGATGATACCGATGATATCATGGTCCTGTCACATCAACACCGTGGTGAAAAAGGCCCGACAGCGTCTCTACCACCTCAGACGCTTGAGAGACTTCCAACTGCCCTCCAAGGTGCTCAGGAACTTTTACTCCTGCACCATAGAGAGCATCCTGACGGGAAACATCTTAACCTGGTTCGGGAACAGCACCATGCAGGACAGACGAGCTCTACAGAGGGTTGTGCGGTCAGCTGAGCGCACCATCCGCTCCGAGCTCCCTGACCTGCACTCAATCTACAGCAGGCGGTGCTGGACCAAGGCCAGGAAGATGGTGAAGGACCTCAGCCATCCCAACAACAGACTGTTCTCTCTGCTGAGGTCAGGAAAGCAATTCCGCTCCCTGAAGACCAACACAGAGAGACTGAGGAGGAGCTTCTTCCCGCAGGCGATACGGTCTCTCAATCACACCACCACACAGTACTGACCCACACATATGGTTCTTACACACACACTGGACTTTCTGGACATTGTTTTTGCACAACACTGGTCACTATATTCTTCATTTCCGGTTAATACTTGTACAGCTGCTGTTATTGTGTATATATTTATTTATATTTAGATTTCTTCATACATTCTTATATAGTTCTATATTGTGTATTTTGTTGTACAGTTATTTTATTTTCAACTTTAATTTATATATTTTATCTTATTCCTTCCCAGTTAAATTTACCCTTCATTCTAATTTGTGTTGTACAGTTATTTCATTTTTAACCTTAATTTATATTTTATTCCTTCCTAGTTAAATTTACCCTTTTTAATTTTTCATATTTATTTCCTATCTTATTCATAGCCTTTTCCTTTTTTGTTTTCTTTAGGTCACGAGCAGTTGTCCAAGCATTTCACTACATATCGTACTGTGTATGACTGTGTACGTGACAAATAAAAATTTGAATTTGAATTTGGAGGGAATTTTGCTGGAAGAATGTGACGCGTTTTTTCATCACACCCAAAATTAAAAGTAAACAGATCTCAAGTCCACAGAAATGTTGGAGACTGTGGAGAAACAGAAGCTGATCACTCACATGTATTTTGGAAGTGCATAAAAATAAAAAGTATTGGGAAGACCTTAAAATGACCATGGATAATATTCTGGGTTATGCACTGCCAAACACCCCCAAGTGATGTACCGTGGAAACATACAGGAACTGGTGCAACAGGAGGAGGACATGTATCTAGTAAAAATAATTCTAGCTGCAACAAAGAAAGACAATCAATGAAAGGAAACAGAACAAGTTGGAGTCAGTTACAGAGCATTCACATCCTTTGATGCAATTGATGGAGTCGGTCCTTGCGACTGACCCCTGTAGTGTCCTTAACCAACTAAGAAATGTTATTTGCAACCATGTAGTGCCTAAAATTACACTGGTATACTCATTCAACTCAGCCATTCAATATTTGTTTTCTACTCTGAACACAAAAAAATCATAATTAATTGCATTATTTATTTTAACCACATTTGCACACAGAGGTTTTCCACAAATGACGATACTGTCACAGTAAGCCTGTTTCTGTGGTCAGCACTAAACTTTTAACAAACAGAAGATCACAACAACAAAAAAGGACATAAAGCAGGAATTCACAAGACAAAATGAAACGATTCAAATTAAAAAGATGCGCTTTTGTGCTTATAAGGTATAAAAATTGTAAAAACTAAAAATGTGATGAGCTGAAGAAGACTGAGAGAAACCACAGACAACTACGTGGGAGATAAGAAGCGATTTGTTGGGTAGGCGATACAGGAACTAATGTACACCTCTCTGCACCACAGTGTCATCAAACACAGGCTAAGGTGACTGAATTTAAAGCTTTAACCTTAAAGCCCGCCACCCGCGGCTAAAATCCTCTCAGAGACGAACGACTCAATAATGCAACAACAGCTGCAAATTTAAAAAGCAGCAGAGCCAGAAATGTGCGATAACTCTGTTTTCAATCTAGGACAGCGTCATCAGATGTCTCAGAACAAGAGAAATTAACTTCACCTTCACGACTTTCACCGTGAACAATATTTAAGAAAAGAACTATTATGATGTTTTATTAAAGGAGAGTAAAAGTCACTGCTTTTGTGGTTCATATCTGAGTTTTATGCAGGAAGAAAAGTTCTCTAACTCAGAATACAGAAAGTGAGTGAGTCAATTTATTTACGTACTTTAAAACAAATAAATTAGGTGTTTAAAAAAAGTTGTCTTTTATTTTTACCTTCAAACATTCAAACATCACTTTGTTTCAAATGATTGCATTTTATTAAAATAATGAATTTGCAACAACTTAAAGAAAACTTAAAGAAATAAAATATAAATGTACTCATTACATACCATAAATCTAAATATGCAGACAAACACCTTAAAATGTTATCATAGTCATCTCTTTCATTACTGCACCATTCAGCATCAGATCTGATATGAGCGTGAAAGAAATAATAAATGTACTCACAGCTCGCAGAAACAAGGATTTGTGCCCAGAAGAGCAGCGCTGCAAGACTGCACAGGTCTGCACTAGTGGAGAGGTTAAACTGCACAGGCATGCACAGAAAGATGTTCACACGTCGCAACAGAAGCTGCATTTCCTCTTAATATGAGTGTTTAAAAAAAGAAAACCACTTAATAAAAGGAAATTCACTCTGCGTTGTGGTTCTAATAGTTTTTCTTCCCTCTAAAACTCTTTAACCTTGAGGTTTGAGGTTTATAAACAAATCTTCGGTGCTCAGATAATCAGCTTTTAGCCTCAAATTAAGACAAAGCAAAAGGTTTTGTGTTGGACTTTAGCTCTGACCAGTAAACTTGTACTTTAAAAAACAAACAAACTAGTCTTTTTTTTTTTTTAATTTGTCAGAGTTCAAAAGAGTAAATTTTGCTTTTCACTCTACAAATCACTTTCTTTATTTTGAAAGTCCAGTGGTATTCATATCATATGCTATATGCGTAGCAGGTTAATTAATTACATTTACAGAGAGAGGTTTTCAACCCGCCCATGCCAAAGCGCATAGATCAACTGTGCATATGCTAAAAGCTGATTGGCTGACAAGTGGAACAGAGCAGGGAAGGCAGTGGCAAACAGAGATCACCAGATTGGATGAAACGTAACAACTATGTACAAGATGGATATATTTTGAATGTATTTATTTGTATATCTTTAAATATATTATTATATAGTGACAACAAAATTGGGTCATAAGGAGGAATCCTGGAACCAGACAAACCAGTGACTAAGTGACCAGTGACATGCTTTTTATTTGTTTTTGTTTCTAATGTCTCTGTAAAGCACTTTGAATCACCTTGTTGTTGAATTGTGCTATACAAATAAACTCGCCTTGCCTAATCTGTCTAAATCAGAGGTAACTGTTGTGGAAACCATTTACAGCTGATCATTAACATCTTTGCAGAATGAGGTAGGATCAGGGCTGGACCAGTAATCTGGCATACTGGCTGTTTTCCTGGTCGTCCGACTCACTTTTGAGTGACTGGATTGCCCAATCAAATCTCTTAACGCCGCTGGCCCCTCCCCTGCCTTTGCTCACGCAGCTTGTAGAAAAACTTTATTGTGGAAGAAGGAGTGAAAAGGTGGAGCCGGAAAGCTGAAAGAAAACAATAAAAAGAAACTAATAATGAGCCAAGTTAACCGACATAACTGCCGGGCTGCAGCACTGTGAACAGCAACAAAAGCAACACCTAGTAACCAGGCCTCACAGTCACTGCTGCTAGCACCAGCTGTGGGGAAGTGAGGAAGAGACAGAGGAAGGTATTCCACCTTCCTCTGTCTCTTCCTCACATAGTAAGAAAATCGATGGAGGGACCCAATTAGCAGTGCTGTGTGATACCTATGCTTTTATCTTATAAAGTTATGTAGGGGAGAATAGTTTGTCATAACACAACAGAGAGAGACAATCATCAACCCGACTCACTGCATGTTGTTAGCAGGAACCCACAGAGAAGCCACAGTGGAGAACATGCAAACTCCGGGCGACCGTGGCTCAGGGGGTTGGGAATCGCATCTGTAACCGGAAGGTTGCCGGTTCGATCCCTGGGCTCTCTGTCCTGGTCGTTGTGTCCTTGGGCAAGACACTTTACCCTACTTGCCTACTGGTGAGGGGCCGATGGCGCGATATGGCAGCCTGGCTTCTGTCAGTCTGCCCCAGGGCAGCTGTGGCTACAACTGTAGCTGCCTCCACCAGTGTGTGAATGAATAGTGGCATTATAAAGCGCTTTGGGTGCCTTGAAAAGCGCTGTATAAATCCATTATTATTATTACTCCACATATAACTGTGGATCCAGACTGTGGATTAGTTAGCTGGGTGTGGGACTTCAGTAAATCTAAACATGTGGAGATGATAACATTAAATTATGCACAGCCATGTCCTGTTTTTTAAACAGATGTTTGTTTTAAATGTAAGAATAATAATTTTTGTATTGGCTAAAAAAAGAAGAGGCTTGCTAATTTTCACATGCAAAATCTTTGAGCTTCATTTCCACTGATCTGCTGGCAACAGGAGACCTGCTACTATGTAAACCACACTTTTCTTTTATTTATTTTTTGGTCAATTTGTTAATATTCTTGATACATTTAACAGTATTTAAATCAAATTTTCTGCAGGCATACAAATGTGTGAAAGACACATGAACAAAAACTAAAAGCATCAATTCACCTGCTGATGGATACGTATCGATCAGCTGTAACTGGGAACGTTACAGCTGCTAATTTGTGTTTTTAATTTTTTAAATATATTTTTCAGAGTGCCATGCTATGTGAACAATTAGGAAAATGAACAGTAAGATTAAATTGGAGCTCTTAAGTTAATGCAGCAAAATACTTTTTTTCTTTTACTGCTGGAATAGAAACAAAAAACATACCAAACAATAAAGAGTTAACGGTGACTGACTGTGCTGCTCCATAATGTCTTTTTTGATCAGTGAGCTTCTTTGTGACGCCATCCAGGAGGTTGTCGGTTCTCATAAACTATGACAAGAAACAGGAAATAACAATAAAGGGCTGCGAACGCTGTTATAGCACAATAATCTGAGGCGCTTGGAAAGAAAGGCGACTAAACCTCTTTAAGAGTCTTGATAACATCTCACCCTCAGCTGAGAAGCTTCTTTAGCTCTAAGAGCAACTGGTGGTGACTCCCAGATTTAAGCTCTGTTGGAAGTGTCCTTAAGAGGGTCGTTGACCCACTATTGATCATCTGCCCAATCACATGAGCCAAGGTGTGAAAATGGGTGTGGCTCATCATCGCCCAAGGTTTCAGGTGAACCCATTGTGAGACCTTGCCCACCGATCATGTGACTTACTGAAGTCAAATGACCCGAGATGTGAGTGTGCATTAAGGCGTTAACGCACTCACACCTACAGGCTGTGGGTCAATTGTGTTCAGTGTTTTTATTGTAATAATTATTCAGATTTTTATTCATCTCAGTCCTTGTAAATACCCGTGTAATTCATTATTATCAGGATGCCTTAAAAACTCATAAAAGCCGTTGGTTGATCCAAAATACTGACAGGGATTTGAAAGAGAGAGCATTTCTCCCCCGAATTGGCTTCTTTCATCGGCTCCCTGTGAAATCCACAATTAAATTTAAAATCCTTCTTATAAGGTGTAAGGAACAACCAGGCCCCATTTTACCTTAAAGGCCTCACAGTGCTGTTTTCCCTTTACTTGTTGTTCCTAGAGTATTTAAAAGTAGAATGGGAGGCAGAGCCTTCAGTTTTCAGGCCCCTCTTCTGTGGAACCAGCTTCCAGTTTGGATTCAGGAGACAGACACTATCTCTACTTTCAAGATTAGGCTTCAAACTTTCCTTTTTGCTAAAGCATATAGTTAGGGCTGGACCAGGTGACCCTGAATCCTCCCTTAGTTATGCTGCAATATGTTTATACTGAGTGTTTCTTCTTCACTCACTAAATATCACTCTGCATGTAATCATTAGTCATTATTAACCTCTGGCTCTCTTCCACAGTGTGTCTTTGTCCTGTCGTCCTCTCCTCACATTAAAGGTCCTGGAGGTAACTGTTCTCAGCACTTTGTGAATAAAATCTAACTGAATGGTAACAGCCACTAAATGTTTGCTTTACTCACTTGCTTCAAGTTCCATGTCGTCATTCACGTCACTGTGGAGGAAAGATAAGGATTATGTTTATAATAGATGCATCACTGTGCCTCTGCTCTACAGTAAACATAAATTAATGATGACATTAGCCTTTACTAGAAATGAAAAATAAAGTGGAACAAAGTGAAAGTCAGACGTGTAGAAAAAGCACTCGTGGACTTTACTTTGTGGACGTTCTGAACTTCTGAATGTAGAACTTGTAGGTGATAAAAAGAAAAGCCAGAACAATGACGATGAAGAGGAAGACACGAAACCCAATAACAGCTTTGTTGTTGTCTGTGAAATAATATTAAAAATTACATTTACGTGAAAGACAACATTTGTAGAAACATGTGTGCTTAAAATGAGACGAAGCATTTATGTCAGTAAACTGTATCATTAATGAAAACAGGACGTACACAAAGTGCTGATTTCACTTATTTGAGGGATGCTCTCATAGTGTCCGTTGTGAGCCGTCACCTTTAAAGACAGAATGTCAGTTCACTGTGAATTACAACATTCAGGAGTCTAAAATAATATTTATAAGCATAATATCTTCTTTATTAAACCAAAAATGTTGGATTTAACAAACCTTCACTTTGTAGCTCGTAGAGTAGCTCAGATCTTTGAATTCGACTTCACATCGTGTACAACTCTGCTTCTCCTTCTTTGTCACTTCCTTATCATCAGCTGTATTTAGACGTATTATATATTTTCCCTCAGGTCCGTTGAATGTAGAGGGTCTGTGCCAGCTCACTTTGATCGTATTATGTTCGTGAACGTGTAATTTCAGCTCAGTGACTGCAGCAGGTTCTGTAAGAGAAATTTAAAGGAAGCCATATTTAAAGTAAAAAACTGACAGACCTGCGACCCTTTGCTGCGTTTCCTTCCTGTTTATCTTCACTGCTCAAATATCCAGTGAGAAATAAATTCTAACATTATGTAATAAAAAGTTTGATTACTTACTTCCAACCTTAGTTTGCAGTTTAACGTCACCCCCAGTGGAAACTTGAATCTCGTTGTATTTGGCTCGGACTCGACAGGTATAACCAGTAAATGGATTTAATCCAGTAATAACACACGTTCTTCCATCAGGACTTGTGGCTGTAACATAATTTCCATGAACCATGTGAAGTGTTATAGATTTAAATCAACATCATCATGTTAAGAAACTGTAAATGACAAATGTCAGGTTAAAGTTTCACAAACACATCAGCTGGTAGTTCTGTCAGCTGATCCATAAACTGGCACAAACCTGTTTCACTTACAGTCTGTTCCTGCTGACATGAAGCACTGATGCTACAAGCTTCTCATAGAAACTACGTACATGTCAGAAAAGCAACAGACTGACAAACTGTTTGTTGCTTTTTATAAAGACAATTACATTTCAAACATCAGATGTTACCTTCAAACAGCTCAAAGCTTCTCATCATTTCTTCTGTGTGAAAAAGTGAACTCGACTCTGATGTTTCAGCGTTTATTCTGTTTTATATTTGCTATTTATTTTAATAACTGTGTATTTATTCACACCCAGTCAGAGGTTTGGTTTTTCACCTGCAGTCAAAGCATCATGAACATAAACACATAAGAGGAGAAGCCGTCTCACTCACCTTTACCTGTCTGACCATCACAACTGCAGTCATAAGAAAGCTCATGAAGGAGGGGAAGGACCTGTTGACAGTTCTTACTGGTTGTTTTCCAGCTGAGCTCAATGGAAGTACTGGTTAAATCCTTCTTTATGTTGGCTATTGTAAGATCTGTTGGAACAAAGTAAACATCAGTAACAGTGAACAGCGTTTCCTTTGCTTCAAACTGTGTGAGAATAAAAGCTTTTATTTTGATGAGCTAAAGGAAATATAAACTCACCACAATCAACCCTGACGTGGACAGATGGAGTCGTCTTATTTATGCTGATGCTGTTCTGTAAGATCAGACCAGTACAGCTGTAGTCTGTGAACGGCTCCAGCTCAGACAGTTTCACATCAGCTTTGTTATTTTCTGAGGAGACACAAAGATGACGTCATTGTTGCTCCTCAGTGTGTGAACATTCATCCTTTGGGTTTAGATTCAAACGTGAACACATTCAAAGAAATAAATCTGAACAGATTCACAGAGAGCACAGAGCTCGTGTCTCTAACTCGTAAAGTTTCCTTTTACCTGAACAGGTGTAACTAACTGAGAGGTTTTTACACTTTGGTAAATCAGGTAATGTTGTGGTAATTTCTGCAGGAAGTCCAGTGGGTTTAATCTGCTGTATTTCACTGGAATTTAAGAAATCTGTGGAAAAAATGAATGAAGACAAACATGATTAAATGAGGTGTAAATGTTTGAATCTCAGAGCAGACGTGGACTCGTTCGTACGTACCAACACTGATGCTTTTGGTGAAGCTAAAGGAAGAGCCTCTGCACTCTCCTGGAGTAAAGGTTACAGTCAAATCTGAGCAAATGTCCTCGTTAGCAGGTCTGACACAGAAAGTCTTCTCATCATTTCTACATCGTACAACTGAACGGTTATTTGGTGTTGATATTGAAGAGCTGATGTCCCAGTCACTTCCATAACAAACATATCCGGGGATGCAGCTGGTTTCATTAACGTCTCTTTCACCTGAATTAAACAAGTGATGCACAAATGTGTCAGTTTATAAAAGATTCATTTGTTAAGTTAAAAGAAGATGGATGTAAAACACAAATATATGAATTAATTGAACTCACTCATTGGATCTGTTCTAAATTTATTTTTCGTAGAGCGACAGAATATTTCTTTTCCAGCATCATTAATAAATGAAACATTAAGACTGTAATCAGTGCACGGCTTCAGGTGTCCAGTTTTCCCCACTGGGATTTGATTCAACTGATCAGCTTGGATTATCTTTCCAGTCTGTGGTCGGCCTTCTTCAGAAACAGTCAGTGTGTAGTTACCATGGGGGTTTATTTCAATCTGCAAGCCAGACGTGTTGTTGTTTGTGACATTGTAAGAACCTGCAAAATGTTTGTCAGTAAGAATCAGTCAGTTACACTTTTTATCTCAGATAGTTTCTTCATTCTGATGTTGACCGTGATCAACATCATGGTGAAGATGAAAATACATTTTCTATAATCAGTGTAAAAATACTTTCATTGTGATTCAGAGTAAATTTAGAGAGAAATGCTGAGCAGCAACAACAGTGTTTGAAAACATTCAATAAAACTGATCTTTTAAACTGATACTCACACTGTGGAGAGGCTGAGAGGACACATTTCAATGAGATCAGAAAAGAAGAAAACAAATCATTAGTATATGATTATAATTATGCAATGAAAGTACCAGAAACACCTCAGAGCACCTTACAGCTGCTGGTACCTCAGAGGTGTTGGTGATCTCTGCTTTTTCTGTTACCTGTTTCTTGCAGGTAGGTGGAGCTGACCCAATTATAGATGCAGCACACCTGAGAAGGCCCAGTGTATATAAAGACACCTTGACTGAACCAGCTGACGCTCTTGCGCTCTCTGTCTGGCACCCGTCTTGTTCATTTGGAAGTTTCAGTTATGGCTGTTATGGTTTTTAAATTGTGTTTAAGTTGCTTTACCTTATTTTCATTAAATATGTCTTACAGCCTTTAAAAACCTGTGTGTGGTCTCCCACTTGCTTGTCACTTCCTATGAGCCGGGTTGTGACACTGTACACTATATGTGAATTCAACAATCTTATCACAGTCCTGTACGATAAAAACAGAAACGTCCAACCTTTGGTCGTAGCTGCCACTGTGGTGGAGGGCGGAGTGGCTGGAGGTAGGGATGGGTACCGGTATCTGACATAAACGGTAGTAACCAGACCGAAAAGCAGCGCACATTTCGGTGCTTTTTTTTTTTCCTGAGATGTCACACACTTTGGATTCTAGCCAATCATTTTACCTTTGCAAGCGTAGTAGGCGGGCCCAGGTACGTACGTTCTTTTAGAGCAGAGCTACAGATTAAAAATGCCCAAGGCGAAGCGGTCAAAGTCTGGCTGTACTTCACAGCAAAAGATGCAAACTCAGCAGCAACAAGTGCTTTAAGCTGATACTGTGATACTGTCAAAGGAGGTAACACCTCGAATCCGGTGAAACACCTGGCGACGCATAGCGTTTTTTTAAAAGCCGAGAAATGTGGCGTATTTGATAGCTTGCTGCGAGACCTCACACCGAGCACATCTACTGCGGGTGTGATGCCTGTTATCGGACCCGGAGTTAGCAACATCCCCCAAAAACCCGAAGAGGAGAGTCCTGGCCCCTAGCCCTGCCAGTGTAGCAGAAATGATGAGGATGATGATGCAGCAGCAGCCGTTCTTCTCTGCGTGAGTAGCTTCATGTTGTTCGTGTGTAATTTACGTTGAGTAGGCTAACCACGTTATTACATTAATGCATGTAAGGTGAACTAGCAAACATCATCATAGCTACATGCGGCTGTCTTCTTGTTTGATGGCAGATGCTCCCTTCACCCTGGCCAAAAAGGCTAAAATGACCAAAGAAAAAGTGGAAAACAGCTAAACATGAGAGGTTTTTGGACAAAGTTTGTGTTTTTCCATTGTTTAAGCACTGCTTCCAGCCAAGAGTGATACCATATATGCCCCATAGCTGCAGAAAAGGCTAACATTGTTATCTTTTTACAAAAAAACAGCTGAACATGAGAGGTTTTTGGACCAGTTTGTGTTCTCTATTCTTTAAGCACCGGTTTGAGCACCGTTTCAAAAGTACCGGTTTGGTACTGGTATCAGATAAAACCTAAACCTAAACGATACAGCATCACTAGTGTTTGAAAGCAGACGACATATTATCTTTAAACTGACACTCACACTTTGGAGGCTCAGGAGTCGTCTCGGTGGCTGAAACGATGCATTCAAATGAGATCAGAAAAGAACAAAATTATTAGTTTGTGATTATGCAGCATGAATGTACAACAGCTCAGAGCACCTTACAGGTACTTGTAACTCAGCAGCGCCGTGTTCTTTGCTTATATTCACATCAATGTCATCACAGGCCTGTATAATAAAGAAACGGCCAACCTTCAGTGGTAGCTGTCACTGTGGTGCCTGTAGGTGAGGCCTGAGAGTCAGATGAGTTGCTGGGTGGAGTGGGTGTGAGTGAGGTCTCATTTGAGGTGCTTGCAGGAGGAGCTCTGGTTGCTGTGTGAGAGCAGGCTGGAGGTCAACTTCAGGCAGAAATACCTAACAGCTAGCAGACTGGTTGTACCTGACACGATGCTAAACTACAAATGTAGGATTTTATCACACAGCTGTGCCAATAATCCATGAAACTATAAACTCTGAATACATTACCAGACATGGCAGTTGAATTCACTGATGGACTAACTACTGTAGCATTTGTAGCCGTGCGTGGAGGTGAGGAGGCTGAAACAATTTTCATTCCAAGAAAAAGAAATCAGCATGACGTAAAGATGTTTGCTGTAACTGTAGCAAATGTAAAATGTTCTCACTGTAACATTTTCACTCTAACAGTCGTGTTTCATGTTGTTAGAAAGATGCTGTGCTACTTGTCACTGCTATCCCATTTCCTATGCTAGCAAATTAAATATAGTCCTATTAATACTAATTATTGTTTACAAAACACAAACAAAATGATCTAAGGATAAGAGTAAGATGGATCAATGATAAGTTTTTATAGACAATAAAAGACTAACTGTTGTGTTGGATAATCAGTGACTTCATGTTACATGTTACTTTCATGCAAATTGGATCTAAATCCTCACAACAGAGAGCTGCTGCTCTGATTTGTCCAGACTCACTGAACTTGAACTCAAATGCATCTAAATTAAATTACAAGGAATCTAAAGTCAAATTTAACGTACAGGGACTTATGGAAGAAAGTATGGAACAGATACATTATGTGCAAAGCTATGAATTATTACACATAAATATAGTTCATTATAATATGAGCAAACAGAGCCTGCCCAAGAGCCTCAAATCACGCAGCCCGGTACCAAACGACCCGGACCACAGAGCGACTGGAGACCGCTGGTATACAGCATGTTAATTTGCTTTCATTCAGCTTCACAGAGGGTAAAAATGATTTGGAAAATACGTCATCACATACAGTGGGGCAAAAAAGTATTTAGTCAGCCACCGATTGTGCAAGTTCCCCCACTTAAAATGATGACAGAGGTCAGTAATTTGCACCAGAGGTACACTTCAACTGTGAGAGACAGAATGTGGAAAAAAAATCCATGAATCCACATGGTAGGATTTGTAAAGAATTTATTCGTAAATCAGGGTGGAAAATAAGTATTTGGTCACCTCAAACAAGGAAAATCTCTGGCTCTCACAGACCTGTAACGTCTTCTCTAAGAAGCTTTTCTGTCCCCCACTCGTTACCTGTATGAATGGCACCTGTTTGAACTCATCATCTGTATAAAAGACACCTGTCCACAGCCTCAAACAGTCAGACTCCAAACTCCGCCATGGCCAAGACCAAAGAGCTTTCGAAGGACACCAGGAAAAGTATTGTAGACCTGCACCAGACTGGGAAGAGTGAATCTACAATAGGCAAGCAGCTTGGTGTGAAAAAATCAACTGTGGGAGCAATCATCAGAAAATGGAAGACATACAAGACCACTGATAATCTCCCTCGATCTGGGGCTCCACGCAAGATCTCATCCCGTGGGGTCAAAATGATGATGAGAACGGTGAGCAAAGATCCCAGAACCACACGGGGGGACCTGGTGAATGACCTGCAGAGAGCTGGGACCAAAGTAACAAAGGTCACCATCAGTAACACACTACAACGGCAGGGAATCAAATCCCGCAGTGCCAGACGTGTTCCGCTGCTGAAGCCAGTGCATGTCCAGGCCCGTCTGAAGTTTGCCAGAGAGCACATGGATGATACAGCAGAGGATTGGGAGAATGTCATGTGGTCAGATGAAACCAAAGTAGAACTTTTTGGTATAAACTCAACTCGTCGTGTTTGGAGGAAGAAGAATACTGAGTTGCATCCCAAGAACACCATACCTACTGTGAAGCATGGGGGTGGAAACATCATGCTATGGGGCTGTTTTTCTGCCAAGGGGACAGGACGACTGATCCGTGTTAAGGACAGAATGAATGGGGCCATGTATCGTGAGATTTTGAGCCAAAACCTCCTTCCATCAGTGAGAACTTTGAAGATGAAACGAGGCTGGGTCTTCCAACATGACAATGATCCAAAACACACCGCCCGGGCAACAAAGGAGTGGCTTCGTAAGAAGCATTTGAAAGTCCTGGAGTGGCCTAGCCAGTCTCCAGACCTCAACCCCATAGAAAATCTGTGGCGGGAGTTGAAAGTCCGTGTTGCTCGGCGACAGCCCCAAAACATCACTGCTCTCGAGAAGATCTGCATGGAGGAATGGGCCAAAATACCAGCTACTGTGTGTGCAAACCTGGTAAAGACCTATAGTAAACGTTTGACCTCTGTTATTGCCAACAAAGGTTATGTTACAAAGTATTGAGTTGTATTTTTGTTATTGACCAAATACTTATTTTCCACCCTGATTTACGAATAAATTCTTTACAAATCCTACCATGTGGATTCATGGATTTTTTTTTCACATTCTGTCTCTCACAGTTGAAGTGTACCTCTGGTGCAAATTACTGACCTCTGTCATCATTTTAGGTGGGGGAACTTGCACAATCGGTGGCTGACTAAATACTTTTTTACCCCACTGTATATGTGATTACCCATTCATGGAAAATTATCTGTGCAAAACAGCTGCTATATGAAAACAAGGATTTCATCTTTTTCACAGTAAACCTATGATTAAATGAAGACAAAGAACAATACATTTTACACATTTTGCAAAAACATAACTGTTTTTTGTTTTTGGTGTTTGCGTTTAAATTCTGTCTGACACAGATGACCCAGATCGAAGCTTCTGTTCATCAGTTTAAGTAAGAAGACACATGTCTGTCATTTCATAGTAAGTGTTTGAGGACTGTGTACATTTACACATGAGGCTGAGGGAGATGCATGCTACATCAGGAAGCACAGCAGGGGGACAACTGGAATTAAACAAGTCTGAAAACAACATAATAAGAAGTAAATGTTATAAACTGAATAACATCATAAATATATTGGAACTCACGTTTGTTGTCATCTGGAATTACAAGAGACAAGAATGTCAGAATTAGTGTTTTGGTCATGAAAACATTCACTGTGTATGCAGGAAAACACAAACAAACAAAAACACAAACAATGAGTGATTACTAAATATTTGTCATGATGACTACGAGAAGTGAACGACTATAGAGATTCAATAACATGATAAAGTATAATGGTACTCACTTGTGTTGTTTTGAGCTGTAATTAAAAGAGAAAAAAGTGTAAATCAGTTTGATTGTGATTAAATAATTTATTGTATTTGCAGGAAAAAGAAAACAAAACACATAAACAACCAGTGATTACTAAATAGTTTTACACATCCCTCTGTTGAACACAGCAGGGTGAACTTTGTTACCCAGCATCGTGTGGATGAGGTATCGCTGCTGTGTAACCTGGTTGCTATGACACTGTGACAAAGAGCCACAGTTGCTATATCAGAAAGCAAACCGCAGCTTAAAAACATCTATGTGAGGATAAACTTTGACAGTTTATTGTATAAGATGAGATTAGTACGGAGCCCCGCAGGGGACATGGGAGAAAAAAAAAAATTAAGACGGACTTTTGCGAGATCTCGCAAAAGTTTTAGCCGCATTCTTCGGAGGCCGCCAGCTCGAAGCCGAGCGGGAGGTCGAGGCACGATGTGCCGGGAAAGCGGTGTTCCTCTCGGCTGTAGTAGGTCTCGACCTCCCGTTAGCTTCGAGCTAGTGGGTGTCAGATCTCCAAAAACGTCGGAGCACTTTTGCAAATATGTGATGTCTTGTAAACCGAGCAGGTATCTGACGTTTACACAACTACATTCACGCCTCAAAATATCTTAAAAGTGTATTTTGTGACCCAGAAAGAGTAATATTACAACTAAGTAGCTGCCGCCATTGTTGGAGTTTTGCGAGATCTCGCAAAAGTCCGTCTTAATTTTTTTTTTCTCCCTAATTTTTTTTTTCTCCCCAATTTTTTTTTCTCCCATGTCCCCTGCGGGGCTCCGTAGATTAGTGAATAAGATGAACCACTCTAATTATAATTAGACTTGGTCAAAGGAGCTTGCAAAGAAAAGCGTCTGCGTCTCCTTTGACTACGATGACCTGGATGACTGAGAACCTTCACAGATATAATTAGACTTATACAGCATGTTAATCTTTTTTCATTCAGCTTCATAGAGGGTAAAAATGATTTGGAAAATGCTTGATCACATATAAAATGTGATTACACTTTCCTGATGGAAAATCAGCCGTGCAAAACAGCCACTATATGAAAATAAGGATTTCATGTTATGATGAAATGAACACAAGCAACAAGAAATTTTATACATTTTGCAAAAACAATAATTCTTTCTTTTCAAACATGTGGATCGAGAGAGTTTTGGTTCTCCTTGTTGCCACAGAGCTGTTACTTGGGATGGCGGCTCAGGAGCTACACACCACACGCACTGTTTACTCCAGAGGTCAGCTGATTGCCTGATGTCCGCCAGCTTGTCGGCCAGTCTCACGGACCTACCAGATGAAATCTGGAGAAGCACAGCGTGGATGTAGAGGGAGACGACGAGACAGGGGAGGTTTAAAGAAAGAAGGAGGTACAAACTGTGTCTCCCATCTAATATAAAAGAAAACATTCGGTTGCTAACAAGAAAGATGGAGGAGCTAACAGCGCTAGCATGGTGTCAGAGGGAATATCGAGAGTGTAGCTTGATGTGTTTCATCGAATCATGGATGCATCCGGCATTATAAAAGGGCAAGATCAGAGCGGCTAAGGACAACTACAGCACGAGAGGTGTGGAGCTGCATGAAGACAGCCATGCCATCCAACACCACAGAGGTGGGGGCGGTGAGGACAGAGTCAATGAGTTGAATTGTTTTGTTTTTAACAAATCTGACACTGCAGGGCGTGCTCACCACCCTACTGACAGTGGTCAACGGTAACTTTATTGTCTCTAACGGGAAATAGATTTGCAGTATGTCCATACAGAAATGTAAAAAAACACAAACAAACAAACACATCACATACACACAAAAAAGAATATAAGCCCCGAGAAAACAACCTACATTTTATCATTAAAAAGGTGCCGTGTGCAATGGCAGCAACACTTGTGGTTTAGTGTTATTAACCATGATAATAGCAGCAGGTGCCAAAGACAGTCTATGTCTCTTTGTCTTCACTGCAGGCACTTATAACAACGACCTGATGGAAGCAGTTGAAAATCATTAAAGAGACGATGATCTGCACACAACAGGACAGAGGTTGCCTTCCTCAGCACCTGCCTGTTATAAAAGTCCACAAGCTGGACCCGAGACCTCCCTGAAATCTGACCAGCCACCAGGTTGTTAAGTCTGGTCTTATTATTCAAGGACATATTACCGTACCAGGCAATGATACAGAAGGTTAAAACAGATTCAATGAAACTTTTATAAAAAGGAGTCATCATTTCAGATGAAACATTAAAACCTCTCAACCTCCTTAAACAGTTTTTGCTGAACCTTTTTCACTGTAGCAGCAAGATGTGACTCAAAGGACAGAGTCTAATCAAGAACAACCCCCAAATACTTATAACTGTCCACCAGTTCAATGGCTGCACATTTACCACTGTTAGTGCAGGATGGGGGGATGACTTCCTGAAGTCAATAACCATGTCCTTGGTTTTCAAGGTGTTGATCATTAAGAAGGACTGATCACTCCACGAAACAAACTCATCCCCAACAGGCCCATGGGAATCCTCTTCACCATGAAGGAAGCTTACAATGACTGTGTCATCTGCGTATTTAATGAAATGCCTGTTGGCCTGTTGGCCTGTGTGCTGCGACAGTCATTAGTGTACAAAATATACCGTAGAGGAGAGAGACAACAACCTTGTGGTGAGCCAGCAGAAGAGTTCAGCTGTTTGGAAAAACAGCCGTTTCCTCTCACACACTGAGATCTGTCAGGTAAAAAGTCTAAAATCCAACCAACGAGATTAAAATCAAGTTTAAACTGGTTAAGAAGCTTATCAACTAAAAGATGTGGCTGGATAGAATTAAAAGCTGAAGAAAAATCAATAAATAAGAGCCGAGCATGAGCTTTGGCGCCATCAAGATGACGATAAAGGAAATTCAACAGAGTGACCACTGCATCATCCACACCTCTACAAGGCCTGTTTGCAAATTGTAGAGGGTCGATAAGCTTCTCTACTTGCTGCAGGATCTCCTTCCTGATACGTTTTTCAAAGGACTTCATCACTAAGGATGTTAGAGCGACAGTAGGTTTTGTGGTCTTAGCAAATAGAGAAATAATTGATTTTTTTCTCCATACCTCTGGAACCTACGGAGCCCCTCTGATGACATGCTCCAAAAAATAAATAAATTGTGGCCACAAAATATTATTTCAAGGGCACGAAATAGGTATAACGTGCGCACGAAATGCTAATTAGTGGGCACAAATTGGGTATAATGTGGCAACGAATTAGGCATTTGTGGCAACGAAATACATAACGTGCGCACATCATATTGATACATTTCCTGGACAGCTGCGTAGAGACACAAGCATAAGAGTAGGCTAAACCTATACACCATGGCCAGAGACAGATTGAGTTTTATTTTTGTCATGGTCTGCGTGGCAGACCGTGGGTGTGTGGGGAAGGAGGACCCAAAATGCGAAACTTTGTGCGAATAATGCAGTGCATTTATTTACAGTGAATTAAACAATACACAATAATAAATCCCCGTGAGGTGCTCTCTTTTAAGAAATCAAATGTGTTTCTAAAATTTTAATTATCATTGAATCTCAAATAAAATCTATTCAGCTCATTGGCTGAGAGTCTGAACTAAAACCAGGGAGACTCCTCTTATTACAGTCACTGTAACAGTGATCAGTCGTGTACCTGTAGTCATGAGCCGTGGTTGGATGCATCACTGATGGTGATGAGACAGAGCACCGGGCTGTGGTCGACTCCTTTGTCAGTGTGACAAAGATCAAAGAATTGCAGACTTTAGGAGGAGCAGGAAACCAGTGACCCCTGTTTGAATCCAGGGGGTCTATGTGGACATGGTGGAGAACCAAAAATACCACAGAGTACACTCTGATAATGAACTGGACTGGGTTAAAAACACCACTGCACTCTATGAGGATGAGGGTCGCAGATGCCAACAGACTCAATAAACTGACCTGCAAGGTCAATAACATTGTGGGGATGGAGCTGAACTCCCTTAAGGTGGTGTTGGCGAGGCAGATGTCCAAGACAATTGACAAGGACGATGCTGGACAACAGCTCCTACTCACTCCATCATGTGCTGGCCACCACAGGAGCAGGTCCAGCGAGAGACTGAGATTAGTAGGCCTGGGTTTAAAAAATTGAAATCGACTTCCCCGATTCACCAAACAGCCAATGATTAAACCTGACGGCACGTACGCAAACAGGTGCATTTCATCCGACGACATGAAATACCATCATGTGTTGGATCCGCTGTCCACCCGCCATGTGATGACCCTCCTCCAGGATCCCTCCACCCAAGGGAAATGCCCCGCTCTCAGGGCGCTGCTGCTGCGGCGCTACTCCCTCTCTGACGCAGAGAAACTCCTCTCTCTCTCGGGCCTGGTTGATGGTGTTGCTCTTGGGCTCACGGAGAGCACGCGGTCCTTGCTAGGACCGGATGACGGCGGATTCTTCTTCTCTTACATCTTCCCTCCTCGCTGCTGGCCGCGAAGGATTACCACTCACCGAAGAAGCGGATCGCATTCTGCTGGCTACCAGGAGCTTCGGCATCCAGGCGATAGTTCCCGACTCACCGACGGCATCTCCCGTGCCCCCACCTATTCTCCCCCGAGCCTCCGACTCATCGATGGTGGCTGGGATCGCGGCACGGTGGAAAAGAGCTGTGTTTTTACCATCAGCATGACAGCACCCTGCCACCTTTGCAGTTTTAAGGCCCAGGGAAACGGGCCCGCCAGTGCTCTGTAGCGGCCGCGACTGCTGGCGATAAGGAAAGGCTGCTCTTCATAGAGGACTCACGCTTGGGGACATGTTTTGCGGTCGACTTCGGCTCCCAGAAGAACCTCGGGAACTCTCATGTCTCCTTTGCATACCTCCACAATGGTGTATTATCCATCCATCCATCCATTCGCTTCTGCTTATCCTTTTCAGGGTCGCGGGGGGCGCTGGAGCCTATCCCAGCTGTCATAGGGCGAAAGGCAGGGTACACCCTGGACAGGTCGCCAGTCTGTCGCAGGGCCAACACACAGGGACAGACAACCATTCACACTCACATTCACACCTAGTGACAATTTTGGAGATTTCCTGGATACCACCAGAGAGAGCCCAAGTAACACTAGTGGTACGCGTACCGCAGTTTGAGAACCACTGGTCTAGAAAATGTCACGCCCTCGTCATGAAGCCTCTGTTTTAAACACTGAATTTAAGTCTTTTTATGACCTTTAAAAAGTGTTTTTGAGTCGTTGGTGCTTTTTAAATGGAATAAATAATTAAATAATTAAACGCATACACACTAACATCAGTGAAAGATTAAACATACATTTTGACTTGGTTCCAGTACATAAATATTAGTCTTTGCAAATTTAACCCTGTTTCTTTTATTTTGTAGACATCAACTGTGTTAGTAACAAACTGAGATATCAGCTAGAAACAAAGTGATTGCACAGGCAGGAATACCGCGAGAGTTATTTTTAATCCTCAGTGAATCAGCTTAAATCTGTCATGGCGAGATATTGAAGTGCAACTTTAAAAAAAAAAGGAAAAGGTGTTACTGTCCACTGTCAGATGTGAAGATTAAAACATGCTGCTGTTTGCACATATTTAACAATTAGTTGTGCACAGGACCTGAAGGAGAGTCCAGCCTTAAAAGTAACTGTAACGTTAGTAAGTGACTGAGCAGCCGTGACTTTTCTGTTTCTCATATAAGTTGCTTCAGTTCCTCATCTTCAGTTGAAGCTCTGAACATCCCTCAGTTTAGTTCAGTCAGAGCAGGAGAGCTAATGTCTGAACTACAGCAATGACTTTAATCTACATTCAAGCTCAGGGTGATTTCTTTAGTCTGGGTAAATTCATTAATGTGCACAGAATAAGTAGTGAACATGGCTTTCCCTGAGAGCCAACTGCTTGTCTTAGCTAAGAACGTTAATTTCTGGTTACCTTACAAAATATTTACCTTACCTAAGAAGTATGGTCTATGGAAGTCATGAGGTCAAGATGCAATACGCCCCCTACAGTGGTCAAGAGGGAGCTAAGATCCTGTTCCACATACAGACAAACATAATAGTGGTGGTCAAGCAGAGGAAATGTCTGCAGTGATACTGAATGACAGCAAAGTCAGGAAGAGGGAACATGAGAAGCTGAAGAAATACCACTGTGTAAGAGAGGAGCTGGAGCAGCAACAATGGTCCCAGTGGTTATCAGAGGGCTCGGTGCAGTGACCCTCAATCTGGGCGAGTGTCTCCAGCAGATCCCAGGAACAACACCCAAGCAGGCAGCAAAGATGCTGCACAGGACCCTCAAGCTCCGAGGCCTCCGATAGACGACCCGAACTGGAAGGATGTGTCAAGACAAATGACCAAACATCTTCTGTCTCCAGAGGGGCACCGGGCAGGGATGCCCACTCTCCTCCCCACTGTTTGCAATTTTTATAGAACCACTAGAAGCAGCAATTAGACAGGATGTAGTGATTAAGGGCGCAGGGGCGGATTGTGCCAGACCACATTTTGAACAACACCATGGAAATTTCAGATTTCATACAGGTGGTTGGTTGTTGTGCTCTGGAAATGGAATGAAAGTGAGTGTTATCAGCCCTCTGTGGTCCACGGACACGCTGCACCTCCAAATCACATGACTGATTTAAGCTGACACAGCAACAAGCTGCAGCCACGCTGAGTCTTTCAGTCTGTTGAAAGTTCGGACTTCAAAGTTTTAAAATTTTAATTACAGGCCAGTAAATCGAGAGTTATGATAAAAAAAATATATAAGCCATGCTTTTTTCTAAATGCTGTCATCATGTTTTTTGTTGGTTTTTTTTAAGCATTTTCTAAGGACAGCGTGAAAACAGTAATGAAAGGGGGGGGGGGGAGCCACCTCAAAATGCACCACATCGACCAATTTTTAAAAAAGTCACCACGTGGGATTTGGTTGTTTAGGAAGGCGGGAAAGTTTTGGGAGTGACGGTAATGGCGGCGAGACAGAACAAGCGAGCGAGTTTTTAGAAGTGGGAGATTTGTGACGTTTAGCGTGGAGTGTACAGTCTGTCGTGTAGTCGTGGATTTTTGTTTTGTGTGTCAGTGAGGACACTAATGAACAGTGTTGGTCAAGTTACTTGGAAAAAGTAATCAGTAACTAATTACTGATTACTTATTTTCAAAAGTAATTAGTTACTTAGTTCCTTTTAAAAAGCATGATTTACAACCTGAATAGGTGATGAAGTGATAGATCTGTCAGCCCAATTCTACTTTCTGCCTCATCCATTATGTTGGAGCTTAAACAGTTCAGGCCATATTTAAGTATTTGTTATGATCTTTGAGTTTCTAGTTATGATCTTGATCATTTTATGTTATAATGTAATATGCTGCGCTCCATAAAGTAATCCTGCTTTGTTAGTCTTTTGTGTTGTTGTAAAGTGTTGATAGATGTCGTAAAGGGGGTGTGTATTTTGCCCACATGTGGGGGGGAGGAAAGGTTAGGCAGGACGTGGAGCAACAGTTTTCTGACCGTCGCCGTTTAATGTTGTTTTCGTTGGAACATAAAGGGAATGTAGACAGAGCTCCCATCAGAAGCATTTGTTTGTATTTTTCAGTTTGTATGGAGAATAAATGTTTTGCCCTTTTTACCTTCGCCTCATTTTTGCTACTGAAAGGCAAATAAGCGATTCAAGAAAAGCATGAGTCAGAAACTTTACGTCCTGCACAAGCGGCAAAAACGGACCAAAGGTTGCCGCTACACATTATATAAAATGTAATCAAATGGAAAAGTCTCTTTTTTTAACTTGTTTTATTAGTTTTAATCTTTTAACTTTATGCATCAAGCAAAAATTTAATTATATGCAACATTCTCTGACTGGAAGAAATTAGTTTAACATTTAAACCTATTTTCTGCACATTCCAGCTCATAAAATAAAATATATTTTGTGTTTACACTCAGTCTTTCAAATAGATGCAAGTAAAACACAGCAGAAAATAAATAAAGTCAAAGACTCAGCGGTCCTGTTGCTCTATTTTCACCTGTAAAGCAGGAGTGGGGTAGGCGGAGGGTTACCCTGGTGTAGGTGTGCCGCGGTCAGTGGAAGAATCCGCGAGTGTCTCTCTGAGTTTCCCATTACGTCGTAGCTACTCGGTGCTTGTTTGGAAGTTTAGGGGTTTTTTCGCTGTAAAAAGAAGTTTTCTTCCCACGCACGATGGACGCTAATGTTTTTGTCACTTTTTATGGAATCAAACTCAAAGTAAGGTCAGTACTTCCACGCTGTAAACGCTGCACGCTCATACTCTCTCTGCACTCGATATATGATCCATTGTTGATCTGCAGACAGCTGTTGTCACCAACGTCGCGGTTTTAGTAACGCAGCATGCTTACGGGAAAGTAACAGTAATCTAAGTACCTTTTTTGCAATAGTAATCCCTTACTTTACTCGTTACTTGAAAAAAAGTAATCGGATTACAGTAACACGTTACTTGTGATGCGTTACTGCCCATCTGCTAATGAATGTCACAAAGGCACATTGCATTGTAAACACTGTCACCAGGTAGAAACCCAGCGGAGTGATACACCTGCTGTCAGGCCTGCAGGTTTATCCCTGCCTCTTCTCCTCTGTCTTCTGGTGGACAAACTTTTCTTTTCTTACTGACACACATCATTTGTGCGGCATCTTATTGGACACCTGATTGTTCTCTCATTTTAGTTTTAGTAATATTTTTAAATGGTTGCACAAAATAAAGGACAGCAGGTGTATTGGCTGCATTTTTAGATAAATAGTTGTATATATTTACAAAATGCGTGCATAAGTTTTCAAAATGTACAACTATATTTGCAGGTATAAAAAAAAATTACTCAACATGTCTGTGTTTTTTTTTTTTTACAGTAAGAAAACTACTACTAGGATTTTAAGTTTTTTTGTGTGATTTCAGATCAGTAATATTAATACAGTATGTCAATGAAAAATCAACTGAACTCAGACACGTGAGGTTGAGCTGAAAGGAATGATGCCAAACAAGGCAGGAAAAAATAAAATGAAACAACTTGAGGGTGAAATACAAACTTAAAATCAAAAGGAGTCAAAGATGACCGGTTATATTTTGGACCTCAGAGGGTTAATCTAACAAATCGTGAAAAATTAGGTTTCAGTTTTTGTTCATGACGGTGCAGATTTCTGACATTTTGTGTAATTTAAACATTTAACAATTTGATTATTTTCTAACAAAAAGTGTGAAACTTAAGTTAGATCTGTGTTTGTAAATGAAGCGCCCCATGTTGTGTAGTTTTCTGGATTTTATACTTATTGGGCTGCATATTTATTTATTATACAGGCTGTACAGTACATAACATCAAAACTGTTTTATGTAAGTAAAGTGTTTAACTATGTGGGCTACAGAAAATAATTAAGTTACAGACTATATTTATATGAAAAACGTGTGTACTTACTGCATTTGAAACATTTTAACCATATGTAACCACCTGCATATGTTTGGAAAAATACGCTTTGATTTTGCCCCCCCATTTGATTCCTTTGCCACCCTAAGAAAATTTCCTGAGATCCGTCCCTGTAAGGGCGTAAAATGGAACAATGTGGAACATGAAATCATCTTCATGGGGCGATCGTGGCTCAAGGGTTGGCAGTTCGTCTTGTAATCGGAAGGTTACCGGTTCAAACCCGGCTTGGACAGTCTCGGTCGTTGTGTCCTTGGGCAAGACACTTCACCCGTTGCCTACTGGTGGTGGTCAGAGGGCCCGGTGGCGCCAGTGTCCGGCAGCTTCGCCTCTGTCAGTGCGCCCCAGGGTGGCTGTGAATGTGTGGATGACTGAATGTAGTGTAAAGCGCTTTGGGGTCCATAGGGACCAAGTAAAGTGCTTTACAAATACAGGCTATTTCCCATTTATGCGGATAACATGTTACTTTTTCTCCAGCATTCACAAACCACCCTCACTGAAGAAGCTTTCTCAAGTTTCAGATTATTTGATAAACTGTTAAAATCCACAGTTTTCTGATGAATTGCTGCTTCTATAATTCTTCCTCTACCCCAGTGCTGGAAATATAAAATATTTAGGTATTCATGTTTTCTCCGAGGCTTGCAGATGATTACAGTTATATATATAACGGTGTGTGTGTGTGTTTTAGCCATATTATACTGTAAAATATTTTTTTAGATAAACTATGCAAATGGGAAGGATGGCGAATGTTGACGAATGAAGAATAAGGCAACTACTCAACATTAACTGTTAAAACATTATGAAAAGCATCTCTTTTCTTCCTCTACAACATTCTGCATCAGGTCTGAATTTGAAATAATGAAAATTTACTTACAGCTGGTCAAAGCAATGATCCCAGCCCAGAACAGCAGGGTCGTGGGGCTGCAGAGGTCTGTCATGTTCAGCAGTTGATGTACAAATGTGTGGAAACCACTGAAAATTATTCACACACCACAAAGATGCTTTATTTCCTCTTAGTATGGAGGGTGAAAAAACAAAACCACTATTTTGCCATATTAGGCTTTGAAACAAATGCCAGTAAGTAGTAGCAGTTAACAAAGGGTTTGTGTCTATGTGAAGGTTCTCAGTCATCCAGGTCATCGTAGTCAAAGGAGCTTGCAAAGAAAAGCGTCTGGACTTCTTTAAGTTACTTGAAGACGTTTCACCTCTCATCCGAGAAGCTTCTTCAGTTCTAAGGTCAAATGGTGGAGAGTCCCAGATTTAAACCCAGTGGGAGTTTCCCCCCACAGAGGGGCAAAAGGACCCCTGATGATCCTCTAATCACATGAGCCAAGGTGGGAAACTGGGCGTGGGTCCCAATCAGCCAGAGTTTCAGGTGAGCTCATTGTGAAACCTGGCCCCACCTTATCATGTGATTTCCTGAGGTCAGATGGCCCAGGATGTGAGTGGCGTTAAGGCGTCTGGGGAGGATCTCAAAACTGGATTGTAGATGGCAGGTTTTGTGTCCTTTCATGATATTTTGCACCGAACTTTAGCTTTACAAAAACTCCCAAAGCACGGCCTGGTCACCATTTACAAATTACACGTTCTCTTTTTTCCTCACAGGTAAAATATTGTGTCACTTGTTCCAGAGGCCACTTTCTTCTTTTCTGCCACTATGTTAATGTTTGCTGTGCTTGAGCTTATTAGCTTAGCAGAGTGTTTATGGTCTCTTTCCTCCTTGCATCCCATTTCTACCTCCCTCCCACCCCTCATAGGTTATATAGGTTCCCTCTATTCCACCCATCAAACTGGGATGTACAGGACTGGCCAGGGAGCAGTGGGGATGGGCACTGGCCTTCTCCGTGTAATAAACTCCAGAGATTTCTCCCATGGAGCCCTGAACACAGTAAAAACACACAAAAGTAAATATATGGAATTAATATAAATAAATAAATAATTTTTTATTTCTATAGCACCTTTCAAGACAGAATCACAAAGTGCTGTACATAAGATTACAAGTCATAAAAAGATTTAAAAAGAAAATAAAACAGGCAAAACTTTAACCAAAAGCAGTTTTAAAAAGGTGAGTTTTGAGTTGTTTTTTAAAAACAGCTGCTGAGTCCACAGTTCTTAATGTTTGGGGGAGAGAGTTCCACAGTCTCGGGGCCACAGTGGCAAAAGCTCTGTCACCCTTAGTCTTCCTCTTAGTATTTTTTATAGCAAGTAAGCCCTGATCAGATGACCTCAAAGACCTGCTGGGGACATCAGGCTGTAGCAGATCAAAGATGTAGGCTGGTGCCAGACCGTGCACAGCTCTGTAGGTCAAGACCAGGATCTTAAAATTGACTCTAAATTAACAGGAAGCCAGTGTAACTGAGATAACAACGGTGTGACATGTGAGTACTTGGAGGATTTTGTCAAAAGCCTCGCTGCAGCACTTTGCACAACCTGCAAGTTATTTGGTTATTTCTTTTTCACCTGTGATTCCAGCCTCAAGGAGACTTTTGCTTCAAAATATATGGGTTGATAGAACGTGGCTCTGCAGTTCAGGTGTAGTGACTGGAAAAGTATTCAGTTTGTATCCTAGCTGTTTGCCATACATCCCAAATCCATGCATCCTTAAGTCCATCTTGTGGTGAAAAGTTCTTACTACACTTCAACTAGTGACTCATTTAGAAACATATGAGTGGGCCTAAAAGACCAAAAGGCCTTAGAGAAACCAACGAGTCATCAAAGAGTCCTGCAAGAAAACACAATGATAACACCTGCAGGAAATGTATTTAATCTACCATTAGATTATTAGAACATTAATTAGTAAAACACAAACTCAAACCTTTACATTCATCTGACGACTTGTTTTTCAGAATTTCTATAATGAAATATTACTGCAGAGATGACAGAGGAAGTACTGCTGTCAAACCTGCTCTAAAAGGCTTCGGTTCCTGTGAGCGTGCAGATCATGACCTTGTTTATTATAAGATTCAGAAAAACAGGAAGGATTACACACATTAACTAAAACATATAACACATCACGTTTTCATAGTATTTTATATTCAGGTTTGTATGCATCATGTTTATTATAGAAAGTAGTTATAAAAATATAATAATCTTACATTGTTTGCAAGTGAGCCCTGTTTGCAGAAATATGTAGCTGTTTGGTGGGCACTGATTTGGGCTGAACGCAGCCCAAATAGTTTTTTTAAAGTCTGGATTATCAATATTTTTTGTGCATGTTTGGCGACTTTTAAGAAGAGAAAAATCACAAGATGGTCTCACAGGCAGCAACAGCAGCACAGTCATGTTCCTCATTTTAAAAATACGTTTGAACTTCAGTAACTTTACACAGGTTTCATTCATATTTAGAACGACTTTTGCACGTCTGTAAACATGCATCCATCAAGCCAGCACAGAGGAGGCCCAGGCAGCCTGGAGTTAGCTGAGCCAAAATAATAAGCCAAGTGACCCACTAAACTCAACGGGGGGTCCTGAAAGGCATGCATTGCATCTCTATCGCCCATCCAGCTGCTCTACAGGAGGGTTATAAAAAACCACTGAGCAAAACTCAGAAGCTTAACTTAAACTCAAAAATTTTAAACATGGTCAAAAGAAACCAGAGGGACAATTTATAGGTGGTAAGGGGTGTGTAAGATGTAGAAAATGCACACACACACACACACACACACACACACACACACACACACACACACACACACACACACGGCTATCGATTTTTAAAGACTTACTTCCTCTATGGTTACTTATTGGTGTCAAATAGGAAGTAGAAATCACGCTCTGCATGTTTGTGTGGAGGAGGGGACCTAATGAGGAAATACAGAACTGCTAATGTAGCCTGAGGGACAGACACACACTAGAGCGCACTGGAGCTGGGCAACACATGGAGATGATGAAATGCCACAAGGGGAGACGTGAAGATCATGAAGCAAAGCTAAAAGCAAACAACAAACAAACAAATTAAGCAGAAGTGCAAAAACTAAACATGAATACTACAAACGCACGAATAAACTAAACAGAGAGAATTTGATGGAGGAGGAAGAAACAATGATCAATAAAACGAAACCAACTGTGAACTAAGAATGAGACCTAAGACACTAAATACTCAAAGCAAATGTAAACATGAGAGAAATCAAGAATATGTAAAATATTTTTTAAGTAGCTATTTAAGTAGATAGATATCCTTATTTTTAATCCCCACTCGCCCCTGCAGGCGGTCTTCAATCTTCCAGCTCGGGTCCTCTACCAGAGGCCTGGGAGCCTGAGGGTCCTGCGCAGTATCTTAGCTGTTCCCAGGACTGCGCTCTTCTGGACAGAGATCTCCGATGTTGTTCCTGGGATCTGCTGGAGCCACTCGCCTAGCTTGGGAGTCACCGCACCTAGTGCTCCGATTACCACGGGGACCACCGTTACCTTCACCCTCCACATCCTCTCGAGCTCTTCTCTGAGCCCTTGGTATTTCTCCAGCTTCTCGTGTTCCTTCTTCCTGATGTTGCTGTCATTCGGAACCGCTACATCGATCACTACGGCCGTCTTCTTCTGTTTGTCTACCACCACTATGTCCGGTTGGTCAGCCACCACCATTTTGTCCGTCTGTATCTGGAAGTCCCACAGGATCTTAGCTCGGTCATTCTCCACCACCCTTGGGGGCATCTCCCATTTTGACCTCGGGACTTCCAGGTTATACTCGGCACAGATGTTCCTGTACACTATGCCGGCCACTTGGTTATGGCGTTCCATGTATGCCTTGCCTGCTAGCATCTTGCACCCTGCTGTTATGTGCTGGATTGTCTCTGGGGCATCTTTACACAGCCTGCACCTGGGGTCTTGCCTGGTGTGATGGACCCTTGGTGACTCTTCTGGACTTGCCTAACTCTCTGTATTTGGTGGTTGCTGCTCTTGCCTGTGGGATTCCCAGGTACTTGTAGCTGTTCTCAATGACTGCAATGTTGCTTTCTGGCAGTGTGATGATCTGAGTTAGTTTCTTCGTCTTTCTTCTTCTTTCTTCTTACCATCTAAAGATTCAAGATTCTTTATTTTTCACATGCATAGTTATACAGGTGTAACACGCAGTGAAATGTGACCTGATACGCTCCTCGACTGTGCAAAGAAAAAAAAGAGAGACAGACAGAACTTTATATACAGTAAACAAGTATATACAAGGAGGACATTATGTGTCATCTGACTACACGTCTGCAGTCCAAATGAGAGTCCAAGGTCATTGCTGTCCTGGTGGATCAGTGGTCAGTCCTTGCATACAATTTGATGTCATGAGGCGGAGCTGGTCACCAGCCTCGCCTTGTGCTTGCCTTACGGTGTGTTCACACCGAACGCGATGGACGCGAATAGAGCGTCAGGTTTACATGTAAAGTCAATGGAAAGGCGCGATGACGCGCGATTGCGGGTCCCGCGAAAATTCGGAAGCAGATTTGCGTCGCGAAAACGCCAAAACGCGTGAAACGCGCGTCAGTGTAGCGCGTCTGGCGCGTTTGACGCGCGAATAAAACCACGCGCGTGAGTTTTTGTGTTGCATTTTGTGCATACGCGCGTTTCGCGTCTACCGCTCGAGTTGGAAAAATCTGAACTCCAGCGTCAAATCGCGCCGCGACAACCAATCAGGAGCCTGGTGACGTGGCTGTTACCTAGGTCAAAGGGGCAGATCCAGCCAAAGTCTTTCATACTTCAATGGAGGGGAAGGCTAATCAATGCGGTAGCAAACAACTCGGAGCTGTACAACACCAGCTGCTTTCAGTACCGAGACAGGAATAAAAAGGACCGAGCTTGGAGGAAGATATGTGAAGAGATCGGGCAACCTGGTAAGTTCATTCATTTCTCTTTTGAAAGTTTTCACTGACCCGGGGAAGCCGCACAAAAGCTAGCAAGCCACCGCTATTTTCCCACTGACGTACAAATACCGTTCTGCTTTTAGGCATGTTGTCATTTAGGAATATATTTTATTGTTTATTAATAAACAGCACACAGTGGTCCCGCTGTTCATCCGTCACTGCTTCGCTTTTTCGCTGATTTTTTATTGCACAGTACAGCATTGCATTCTGCAGCCTGATTGACAAATCTCCTCCGTGTCGTGTCTCCTGCGCTTGCCAAATTTATCACGTTTGGTTTTGATAACCATCGCGTCCAATAGAAAAAACAGCACAAAAACACCCATAACTATGAGCCTCATTCGGAAATAGACACCTGCACCGTGAGGGAAAAAGGTGCACGAAAGTGGCGGGCAGATGAAGACAAACCGCGGCATAATAATACTTTTACGTTTTGCAATCTACAAAGGTTTGCACTTTGAGAATCAATTGTGAGAACTGTGACCAGGGGCTAGTTATTCTGAGAACCCCTGCAATAAATGAGGGACCACTGTCTACTCTACGATTATTATATCCAACCTGTTAACATTTAATACTGTATTGATAGAACCAACTGATTCTGCAGCAGAGCATCCCCAGTCCCTGAGCTCCTGCTGCTGCACCCACAGATATGTACAGCAAGCACTGATACCTTTTTAGTCGGTGGGATTCCCTTGTGATCACCTTTACTAAATATCTACAACCAATCTGATTATATCCTGTTATTGTTTTTTTTGTTTTTTTTCAATGTTGAAATTAAAATCTAGTAGCAGCCTTCTCATTTCTTTGTGTTTTGTGCTGTTTTACAGGCCCACAGAGGAGGACGGCTCCGAGGCAGATGAGGGACGGGTCCCAGGACGGTCCATCGGCGGTGGAGCTGGCCATCCTGGAGTCCCTGAAGAGGCCACACCAGTCTCCAATGGAGCATTTCCTCCTCAGCCTTGTTCCTGCTCTGGAGAGCAGCTGGTCCTTTTTATTCCTGTCTCTCTGTAAATTCTTATATTTTATATATTTATGTTTAATGTTTTTCTGTTTGAGACTTTTAATATTATTTCAAATAAATGTTTATAATGACTAATGTCTCAGTTCTACTACACAGCAAATGTTGGCACACAACTTGACACATGTAGAATTTATTTCATATTATACTAATGACAAAATATACTGATACAGTGGGATGCAAAAGTTTGGGCAACCTTGTTAATAGACATTATTTTCCTGTATAAATCGTTGGTTGTTACAATAAAAAATGTCAGTTAAATATCATACAGGAGACACACACAGTGATATTTGAGAAGTGAAAAGAAGTTTACTGGATTTACAGAAAGTGTGCAATAATTGTTTAAACAAAATCGAGCAGGTGCATCAATTTGGGCACCACAAAAAAGAAATGAAATGAATATTTAGTGTATATCAATGTGTGTGTCTCCTATATGATATATGGGGTGCCTTTGTCTGGACGTGCTTCTCATCCAGAGCTGCACAGCACAGAGGAAAGTTCCAGCGCTCCTGGAATCCCTCTGTGATGGACCGCCAGTCTCCAGGTGAAGGCACAGCCATGAAGTCGTCCACTAGACAGTCCCAGATGGACGTCGCTGCCTGGGGGGTGATCTGGCTCACCGTGGACACACCGACTCTGAAACTGAACGCGATGGTCCTGAAGGAGTCCCCGGTGACAAGGAACCTGGACAAAATTGTTCAAAATCAGTATTATGTGTGCTGCAGTTACAAAATACATTATTCAAATTCCAAAATACTTTTGTGATGTCAGATTTAAATCACAAAACTTAAATCTTACATAAAACATTTTGTAATTATAAGGATAATTACAAAATGTATATTAGATAATATCTAAAACAGTTGTGTTTTGTTTTAACTTTAACATATCATAATTTGATTGGTAGCAACTTTCACAACTACAGTGAGCCAATCACTCATAATTCCTAAACATGTCAATCAGGTAGGAATGAAGTAAGACATTAATAGAAATAAAGAGTTGTGTGTTGACATGTAGCCCTTTCCTTGCTTAAATCATTAATATTTTTGAAAAATTAATCTGTGATAAGACAGCTTATCAAGATAGAACCATGTAACTAGAGATGAACCAAACTGTTCAGTTTTATCTAACTCTGTTTTAATAAAGGCTGTGACCCCTGCTATAGAGTCTGACAGCTGCAGGGATTATATACAAATATTCAACTATCCCAGAATTAAACCAGGTCTAAATATAAAGGAGTGAGTATCACTACAAAGGTTAACTCAGTGGTCCTAATGCTACAGTTTGATATCAGCAAACACCGAGCGCATACATTGATGTGACACCACAGCCATGCTATCATTGCAAACACTGATAACAGCATAAATCGAATTAAATCGGGACTTGATGAGAGCTTCTGAGTATCACTAGAAATATTATAAAGAGTCGTCTCTGTACCACAGTTTGCTTTCAGTAAACACCGACAGCATTCACTGTTAGCATAGCACATCCATGTTAGCAGTGTATAACTGGATGGATTAGCATATTAGCACAGATATCAATAAAGGACTACCGTATTAAATAGTTTTACTAACCTCAGGCAGACGGACAGGCGCTCTGCAGGTGGGATTGAGCGCCTGTAGTTGGTGTCTAGGCGGGCGATGCTGGGACCGACGAGGGAAAGCAGGTCCTCAAACTGGCCGACGGTGATAGCGCTGGAATCGGCCGTCATCCAGGCGCAGCTCCTGGAGCAAGTGGTGAAACTCACCAAACTGCTCATGCCTCTGGAGGACCTGATGGACCCAGGTACGGCGAGGACGTCTTTTACGCTGCTGCTCTGCTCTCCACAGTACATAGAGAAGGGAGACTCTCTCTTCAAGCGCTAGCTCGATAGCTGCCATCTTGCAAAGATACCGGTCTGGCACAACTCCCTCCCACATTTCCGATTTTGACGCGCGATGGATTTTTCTTGGACACGCGTTGAGACGCGAATGTACACGCGTCAAATTAGGGGCGTTTGGGGCGTTTTATTCGCGTCCATCGCGTTCGGTGTGAACACACCGTAAGACCTCCATGCTAGATTCCTTAAACATGAATCTCACGTCTGTCTCATTGCTGTGTTTTGTGTCCACGCTGTCACGTTTCCCACGCCATTTATGTTTCGGTGCAAAAATGAAGAAAGCTTGTGTGAAGCTAACAGCCGTCTCCACACTTGGTTCAGCACCTGAGCCCAGTTTTGGTACAGGCCTTTGGCCTCTTGGGACTCTACAGTTAGCTTCTTTAGCCAGTAGGTCTGAATCATGTCAGGGCCTGCAGTGATCAGCTCACAGGCTTTATGTTTTCCTACGTCTCCAATATTTAATTGTATGCCATTCTTCCAAATAGTGGCCACATGCACATGTGCTCAGCCCCGATAAAATAACTACTCTAGCCAAAATATTAGCTGTCCTCCACTAATCAAATCTGTCAGCTCAACTTAGACAGCCCTGAAGAGTCTGTTTGAAAAAGGAAAGTTTTGCTGCTTAATAATAAAGACTAATATCTTATCTTATCATAAGACCTTTAAGCACTTTACTTAAAAACAGGTGGTTGCTTAAATCTTTTTTTTTTTTTTTTTTTTTCTTTTTTTTTCTAAATGACATCAGAAACAGCAGTATGCGACATTACGTGATGGCAGAGCTTCAGTTCATCCTTTGTCATTTTTTTTTTTATTTTTTTTTATAATAAATAGGACACAGCTAAATAGGTTGCTTAAATCTGTTTCTGAACAAAAGATCAAAGTTGAGTTGCTCTCTGTAAAGTCATCTGTCACATTATAACTGTTCAGACCTATAACTCATGCAGCATTTTATAATACTGCACTTCCCCTCTCATTACTGTGGTAGTGAACTGCTTTTATTAACAACAAAGCAAAATTAAAGCCAACATGCACGTGCACACAACTTGAGCTTACAGACATTTCTGTATCTCGCCTCATAACAGTAACGACTGGGACAGTAAAATGATTGGTGGTCTCAGATTTAGGGCACGCAGTCTGCTTCTCAGGAGTGTTTTTGACAAAGCTAAGATGTGTTTAGGTCCTACACGCAAGGGACAAGAGCTCCACATGACTGTGTGCTGTTAAAAGGAAAAAGGGAGGGGTTGATGTACCTGGCCATGCTGTGTTTCCATGTTCCCACGGTCCTTTCTGTGCAGCAGCCAGCTCTTCCACCCCCTGTGCTTGGTTCCCTGCCTCCTGTGTACACCGACTGTACCGCCTCTGAAGTTATGGAAACAAAGCTTCTGCCTAAAACTGCAGTTTAAAGGTTGCTAAGAAGGCAGTTAGGATGGATGAGAGAGCACACAGGGAGTCTGAGGCTCTGTCAGCACATCCTAGTTAAGGGTTGAATGTCAACTTTGAGAAATAGTTAGAAAATGAGACTTAAGACAAGGCATTGTCTGGTAAAAAAATGTATCACAAGATGCACCTGAAAGACAGGCAAGGAGCCAGACACACGTTTTCATGGTTCAAAAGAAAGAAAGAAAAAGGGGATAAAATAAAAACTTGGATCACCGTGAAATGCCGTCTGTTCTGGATATAATCAATAGCTAAAGAAGAATCCAGTTCAGGGTTGTCTCTCATATTTCAATCCCTGCTCTTCTGTGATCAATAAAAGTGAGCTGAAATCAAAGTGAGCCCTCTTTACTATTGTCTATTCAACGTTAGCAGACAAAGACTGAGGAGCCTTTGATCGGCCTGTCTGCAGGGCCCACAGCTAAACACAGACCCCATCCTCCCACTCCCACCCACCACCTCCAGGTGAGCAGTGTGTGTGTGTGTGCAAGCTTTCCAAAATGCTTTCTCTTTTGTTTTTTGTGCGCATACATGAGCACACGAACAAAAATAAAATAGTACCTTTTATAGGATTGGCAGAGAGGAGCTCCACAGCGAGGTCATGCTGTCAGCTGGCAGGTCATCACACGGGTTTCTGGCCACTGCATTAAACGTGTTTAACTGTTGGGGTTTGCTTTGCTGTGCGTCTCCATAATTTCTCCTGTTTTGTCCTCTCTCTGTTGCTCGTGTGTCTTCTTCGTTTTAATTCAGTGTTTCCTCTTTGGTTGTTTCCCATCATCATGATTGCTCTCTCTGATCCCGTCTCTTCCTCCTCAGCTTGTCTTAATTATTTCCCGTATTTTTCCATGTTAAGGCCCTTTAAGTAATGTCTTATGTATTTCATGAATTTCTTCTGTATCAAACATATTTTTGCTGTCCTAACACGTCGTCTTCCCTGTTTTTGGTTCTTCCTCTTTGTCACTTTCTTTTTTGTCCTAATGTTAGTTTTTCATCGTTTCCTCTCTGACCTTCTTCTATATTTTCTTTTCTGTCTTGTTTGTATTTTTTCTTTCTTATCCTGTCCTGTCGTTTCATTACCTACATTCAGGTTTTTGCTGTCCTGTGTTCTTCTTTTGCATTTTCTTTTTGTCATTGTGTTCCTGTTGTGTTTTGATGCCCCCTACTGATTTTATTTTTTATTAGTTATTTAGTTATTAGTGTTTTGTTTAATGATTTTGGATATTATTTTAATATTATTCCATATTTATACGTATATAGTTTTGGAGCACCGTGTGTGGTCTGATTGTTGTTTTATGTCTGATGTTTTGAATCAGCAAAGCGTCCTGACGTTTGTTGGGTTGTTGTTCCTAATCACTTTGTTCAGTGTTTCATTTTGAATCGTAATGTTTCCACTTGCTGCTTTAGTGACTTTGTTACTCTTAAGTTTAACATGATTTATTCAGGTTCTGCCCAAACTTCAAAATAGATCATATGAACGGACGCACGGGGCGGCTGTTTCTTCTTTCATACCTTTTTTGTATTCCTAGTTACATTTATCTTACTTAGTTAGGTTGATAACTAAGTAACAATAATCTCATCATAAGGTTGTTGTACATATTAAATCAGATAAAATTAGTTTTAATCATTGCATCTGTTTGCAGCATTATAGCAAATACACACATTCATCATAAACTGAGCAAGGCAACAGCTAATGTAACTTAATGTCCTTACCTATCACACCATGAGCTGAACACGAACTTCTCATATTCAAGTTCGTGTGACTGATGACTCAGCTGATACGACGTTATCACTCATCCTTTCAGATCTTCAGAGCTAGCTCCAGTCAGTTACCTGAGCATTAATGCAACAACAGCAGGTTGCATTAATGTCTAAGTCTGGTCCAAAGTGCTGGATTTACAGGTTTCTGCAAAAACCAAAAGAAAACCCAAAAGGACATTTTGAGTTTTTGAGTTTTGCTACAGGAGGCAAACAAATTTGTTAAAAACCAATTACTTTATTCAAGTTACCCTTATTATAATATGAGATTTCATTCAGTGACTAACGACCTTTTCACTGCATCTCAATGAACTTACTGAACCTAAACATTAGAGCTTGATGATAATAAGGTGTGAACTGTTATCATTGTCTAACCTGGAACCAAATGCAGAATCAGAGGCAGGGATGAAGCCATTGGTCATTGGCACGTTCAGTGGTCCAGGAATCTTTCTGTAACCTTCCCAAGACCTGTGCCTCAACACAATCCAGTCTCAGAGGTCTACAAACAATTCCTTGGACATGGTTTGGTTTGTGCTCTGACATGCTCTGTCAGCTGTGGATATAGACGGGTGTCAGACAGGTGTGTGCGTTTCCAAATCATGCCCAATCAACTGAACTTACCACAGGTAGACTCCAATCAAGTTGTAGAAACATCTGACAGATGATCAGTGGAAACAGGCTGGGCGTAAGCTATGAATACTTATTGTCATTATCCTAATGAGTGTCTGGTGTTTTTCCTTCTACTTTACCTTCTTCTCTTTGTGCCTCCATTTTTCTTGCTAAGACTCGGCTTCAACTCACCTGCAGTGCAATCAACCGGATGCTGCTCGCTCCTGTTAGAACTCACAGAGTCAGCCTGCAAACTCATTCCTTGGAAGCGTAACTACTCACCAGTCCCACCTGCTCGCTGTCACCTCTGGATCACTGGAACGATAAAGTCAGAACCTCACAAGCCCTGCTCTTCAGCCAGACGTTCGCTCGGCTACCCTCCCCGAAAACCTCTTGTCTTCAACCTGCGAGTAATCCCTTAACTATTAAACTCATTCTCACCTTCGGTCAACCTCGGCTCCTCTCTGGATTTATCCACCCTCTCCGTCTGTTTCAGTGTCTCCACGTCAGAGGACCTCCCAGCGTTCCCCATGTCTCCCATCTCATATCACTGTGTTCAGTAAAGCTTTGTTAAAATCTTCCTGTCGTTAAGTCTGCTTTGGGTCCAATCCCATGTACTGGCCTCCTGGCCACTTTGCACATGGTATATTTATTACTAAATTTGTTATTATGGGATATTGTATGCAGCATTTTAGAGCAAGGCTGTGTGATGAAATGCTGTGAAGACTTCCTGGATGCACAGTAACCAGATATAAGTGGAACCTTTTTTGGTGAAGCAGCTCCGATCCAGAGGGAAAAGGTTTTTGAAGGTCAGTGGATTTATAATTGGCAGAGGGTGACACAGTAATGAAAAAACGCAGCATGTATTTTATTTAGTGTGAGTGTAGCTGTTTGAGTTTCAGGGCTAATGAATTTTCTCAGTCAGCAGCAGCGACTGTTCCTGCCTTACTGTGCAGCAGTGATGTGATTGTTTACATGTCTGATGTTCAGTTAGACTTGTTTTTAATGTCGACGTATCCAATACTCGTACCTCTCTCACTGTTTTTCTATTATTTAATGTTCCTATATTTTTAACGCTCACACTGGGTGACGGTGGTGACAGCCCTGCCTGTGGCTGTTTGCCTGTTCCAGTCCATCTTTGCATTTAACTCTTAATTAATACTCTTGTTTCTGATGTGTCACCAGAGGAAGAAGCGCTCCCGCTTCTCACCAGCATTCCTGCTCATTTGCCGCTTGTTTTCTAACTTGCTAATCTGCCACATTTCCATGTGAGCGTGTGTTCCTCTTCCATGCTTGTTTAATGGGCTGTCACCGAGAGAGAGCCAAATTAAAACGGTATTTTCTTTCACATCCACCTTTTGGAAAAGGTTAAAATGAGTGATGTCTTGTCAAAAAAATTCATTAACGAAAATAATTAAAAAGTCGCATCTTCAAAGCCAGGGGTCACTTTTTAATGTTTTAAAATCGAATAAATGCGGAAATATTTTTCAGATGCGTCAGAATTAATAGACGTCTGAACTTTGTAACATTGCAATGTCGTGTTGGGGTGTAAATCGGTGCAGAATAAGAATCATATGCATTTATGCAAGTGAACAAACATGAGCCTGGGAGGCTGTTTTGTGAATTTGTCTAAAGGCCAATATTAGCATATAGCGACAGGCAGGCAGAGTCCTGACTTCAAGTCGAAATCCCCGGTCCACATCAACTCTCTGGTGCCAATCACCCCACACCTGTGAAACATGAAGCGCACCCTTTAAACCCGGGTGAAAGGTGCCAACCTTCCAGCTCCAACTTTTTCCTGTGCCACGATACTCCAGTTTTGCGATTTCAAAACAAGAAAAAGAAAGGTGGAAGTAAGCAGATAAAGTTGGAGTTTAGTTTTCCTCTCTCCATATATGCCTAACCTTTAAGCTGAGCGCCCCCCGTGACGCCCGGATTCCTGATTAGCTTACAGTATACTCCCAAATCAGCATAATAAAGCGTGTGATGAGGCTGATGAGATCTAACAGCCTGCTCTTGTTTACCCCGCCGCAGCACCAGCTCCTTCTCTGCATGTATGTGTGTCTGACCCCGAGGCACCGAGTCACTTGATGCGTCTTGCATCTCTCTCTAACTCACATTTACACTTGCGCACGCACACACACACCCACACAACCCCCCCACTGGTAGAAATCCTAGCTGCGCTGCCGTATCTCAGCGGAGGCCAGGAATTCACATCCCCTTTAGGCTAGTCCTGGGGTGCATTCACTCCACACACAGAAACAAACACGAGCCCATAAATACATGCATGTGCACATGTACACACAGACACGCACTGTATCTTAATGAGAGAAGGAGATGGTACTGTGAAGGCGACAGCCGAATGAAACCTACTCACCAAGGACTGACCTGTGGTTCAGGGGCGGCGGCGGCTCGGTGGGGAGCTCCTCTCCCAGCACTGATCAGAGGGCTGCACCGCCGAGGCTGCTCGCGCTGACGGCGCTGCAAATACCAACTGATTAAACGCCACTGTCGCCTCAGCTCAGCTGCTATATGGAAAGAAAGCTTCCTCTCTTTTATATTTTTTTCACTCACTGTTTGTTTGTCAGTCTCCTTTGTTTTCTTTGTCCTCTGCCGAGACAGCGGTGCCGGTGGATTGGAGCTGTGAGCGTGAGGGATTTGTGCGTAATTAGCTGAAACGCTCACCCGAGCGAGCACAGAAAGTTACATTTTAAACTTTTTGAACTATACTTCTTTTCAGCGGTATTTCACTGACACTCTGCTTCCCTTCCGAGATCAAAACCTTGCTGCGTGGTAGAAATATATTTTATATGAGTCTTTGGAGTATGTGGACAGCAAAACAGTGCTGCCAACTTGCAAGTCCTATTAACAAGTTGTGCAAAGTTAAAACTGTGCAAAAAAGTAGTGCCTGTGAGAAAACGCGATTATAGTGATGAGTGACTGAATCCACTGACCGCTGTTTTTAAAGGTCTGATCCCAAAAAGTTGTGCTTTTAAAGCTGTTTTGATTCTACCGAATGAGCTGCATTCATGTTTAAACTGTCTGATTGTTTCTCTCGGGTGCCAAAAGTTCATTTTTTTAAATAAACCAGGTTCTGACTGCGATGCCGAGGTCAAGGACACTCGGTCTGGCCTGAATACCACGCCCCTCCATCCACAGCCAATTCACAGCTTTCTGGACCACAGAATTGTGACTCTGTGTGACCTTATAAGGTGTGGATTTGACATTGTTGAACGTGGAGACATTCTGGCACAAATAAAGGGTTAGAAGACTCTGCCCATTATCTGTGCCCTCTGGCCTTATTGGGCAAGTCATCCAAGGATGGGCAGCGACTCTGCCAGCCTGGGGCCAGACTTTGCTGACTGCCAGCCTACTCGTGCCACATGGACTGCTTCAGCAAGCTGGTTCTTTTTTGAATTTGCTTTTTTGCTTTTTACAAACCGATTTAGATTTGCTGGAAAATAAATCACATTTTATTTCGATCAATTTATTTACAGAAAAGCTGTAAAATTCTGGAGCAGGGTGATAACAGTGAGACCAGCGTTCACTCAGTTGACCTCCACATGACAGCACTGAACCTCGAGCTCTCGCATGCCACAGTTTGGCCAGGGGCCTCTCTGGCCAGAGTCAACAGATCATGGAAAGGCTGGAATAAAGACAGGATGAGGGCAAACAAAGGAGGAAGCTCAGTGCTGTGCCCTTGAACAAATGAGAGATGGTCTAACAGACAATAGCCACCTTGCACTTTCAAGCCAAGTCAACTTTTCATTTATCTCCCACAGTTTTGTCTACTTTCTTTTTTTTACATTTTGAAAGTTATCCTGTCTCATTTCATAGTCACTGTCCACCTTTTGCCCCCACAGTGACAGCCAAAAAAGACGGGAATAACTCTATTAAAGAGAGAAACAGAGGCTGAGCGATGTCTCATCTCGGCCCACCGGCAGCAGAAGGAAAGAAAAACTAAGGAAGGAAAAGGCAAGGTAAGGAGAAGGGGCAACCGGGCAGGGGCAGCTCGCTGCAGCTCAGAGAAGGAAGGGCTGGCAGCACAAAGGATGGTTCTCCTTCTGTTTTTTTAGCTCCATTAATATCTGAGCTCCAGCCTGCATATATCCTCATTCATTATTCATGAACCAACCAGGAAAGAACACAAGCGGGGAGGAGGATGAGAACGCAAAGGCCAGAGATAGTTCCAATCAGCCCTGGTTTAAATGACACTGAGTGACAGAGCCTGGGGTTTTATGGCTGACTGTTCATATGAGACACTGCGCTCATGGTAGAAGGTCTGCGTTAATGACCAGCAGGACGTATTAGAGGAAGCACCACTCATAAATGCTAGCTACCACACTGAGCAGCAAATGAGCCCAAATTAACTTATTGTGGATCTACACGGAAGCGCTGTGTGAACACTGTGCATACGGAACTAACCTACACCTGAGCTACAGAGCAGCTCGATGCTTTATGTAGGTTTGCATAGACCCGGAGAGCCCTGAATGTACGGTGCTTGGCAAACTGTTCGGCTAACCTGAATATATATGTGTCTGAGGTACAAAGACTGTCACAGAAGCTTTAAAGGATTTCAACACGATATAAGATAAAACGCAAAAATATTTAATGCACCTGTAAACATCATATAGCTCACAAGGTCAGAACAATAAAGGCATACATTGGATTAATGGGTTCAGTGTTGGGGGTTAGAGTGCTGCTGGGAAACAAAGTGACATTTGTGGGATTTAATAGTAAAAACATAATAAAAATAGATATACTAATACAAGATCTAGATTGAGGCTCCTTACCTGGGCTTCGATGCTGAGCCAGAAATCTGCTGGAGCCACTCTTCCAGTTTCAGTATTACAGCTCCTCATGTTCCTGTTACAACTGTGGCCTTCTGCTCCTCATAAAGCATCACTATGTATCATTGGTCCCATGAGGCCTTAGCCCTGTTGTTCTCAGCGACCTCTGGTGGTGTCCAAAGGTGGAAAGTAATGAAGTACAATTACTTTGCTACTGTAGTTTTCAGGTGTCTGTACTTTTTACAAACTTTTTACATTTACATCTTCAAAACGGGCTCTTTACCTTTGGTTTAAGACATTTTAAGGGGAGTCACTGCAGGCCTTCAAACATCGAACCTGTTTCTGCCTAACACATGAAAAGTGTATCAGTCACCAGGGTTAGTGCATCGAACAACATAAAGAGGCCAAAGAGAGCCATTGCAGGGGGGGTGTGGTATGAAAAGAAAAAAAAAGAATGCTTGCATCATGGACAGGTTTTTGACGGGGTGCCCACACAAACGCAAAGCAGGAGATGAAGCATCGCTGATGTTTCCAAACCAACTTCCTTCCAAGCCAAAGACTAGAAAATATGGTGAAGCAAATCTTCCCTTTGGCTTCACCTGCACAAGTGCCGAGGTAGGTCTCTGCGACAGAATTAGTTTCCCCTGTGTCAGGAGCAGCGCTGGGCTCTCCAAATCACGGACAAACAGGATCCCACAGCTGTTTATGTTTTTGAACCCATTTTGCACAGAGAGGCATTTTTGAAAAATGTATTGACAGCAATGTTGAACATTATTACACAGGAAAAAACAACTACATGTAAAATAATCACAGCGTGACGCCTCTGCCTTTGTAAATGGAGGGACAGTAACTGCGTGTAAAACCTGCAGAAAGTCAGATTAACAGTATTTCGTCTCTATCTGCCGTTCTGCAATTCATCCCATATAAACAATAACGTGGTGCACAGCGTGACGTGAAAAAGGCACATACCTTTGACGTTGCGTGACGAACTCTGTATTCCTCGTCTTCACTTTAACGCAAAAAATGAGATTTTAAAAAATCTCAGTTTTCGGTGATTCGAAACGCCGTTTACGTGTGGACGAAACAGCTGCGTTTTCAAAAATACCCGTGTAGGTGCGGACGCAGCATAAAAGAGTTAGTAGTTTATTTTATTACCTGTAATTTACTGCAGTTTTCTTTTATTTGTTTAATTGTTTACTAAAGGTTTCAGGTGTGAAATAAACCGCAATGGAGTTTGAAAACAAGCTGGAGGATGAACGCTAACTTTTTTCCCCTCGATAAAAGTTAACGTGAAGGTTCCTGATGGTTAGGGACAAATGCAGTCGCATGGCAGGATGCTGTAAACGGACCAAACATCAGTCAGGAGAACAACTGAGATAATCCATCCACAGTACGAGGTTAGTCATTAATATACTGCTGCATGGGCTGGGCTGTAGTTCTTTTTCCTGTTTAGGTGTGGAGAGAAATTCACCTTCTAATATGTCGGCAACAGAAAATAGATTTTAATAAAATTAATTAAATTTGTTTTAATTAAATTTAAAAAATGTAATTGAAAAAAATTGTAAAGTCCTTCTTATTCCATGTTCATATTCTGCATAACTGATTCAAGCTGAGTACATTAGAGTTCATTAGAATCAAAATCTAGACTGAAATTAAGTTTGCATTCACGTGCACTAATACAATTTTATTGCATTAACATAGCACAAGGTTTTTTTGCACAAAGGTCCTCAAGTGTACCTTTTTTTGCTTTAATTGAGTAAAAAAGTTAAATCAGAACTTCAGATTTAACAGAGTATTTTTAACATAAGTATATAAACTTCTACTTAAGTACATAATCTTGCCACCTCTGGTGGTGTCTACCATCGGGACCTGGGGACTTCTAATCCATATGTGGCACTATCCCATCCACTTGGTTGTTCTTGTTAGTGTCTCTGGAGCACCTTTGCACAGTTTGTAACTGCAAACTGAAGCTTCAGTGGATTTGGTGCTCAGGGCCTGTTCTTGTGCTGCCATGATCAGTGCCTCTACTGTCCCTTAAGGCGGCCTTTTCTAGCCACTGATAGGATTTCTTAATGTGAGCCTCTTCCTCTGTTGATGGTGCATCCCATGCAGCGGCTTGGTCTTCCATGAGCAGTCTGAACTGTGGCTCTGACACTCATTAATCCTCGCCCTCCCTCTTTCTGTTGCTCATAGAGCCTCGGGGTGTTGGACTTCAGGTGGAGACCCCCGTGCACTGGGAGGTGTTTTCATGTCTTGACATCAGTGATATCTATCTCTTCCTACATTCATCTTATTATTCCAGCTTGGTAAGGCCAGTAGGGCGTATGTATTGGTGGCGTGGATCTTATTCCTACTGTTGAGCTGGATTGTCAGCGTCTGTTGTACCTGCAATAGCTATTTGGCTGTGGCTGATCTTTGTGCACCTTTATCATAGTTCCCATTGGTCCGTTGGATACCCAGGTAATTGTTGTATCCTGTATGTCTGCTACTCTACCTTCAGGCAGTTCCACTACTTTAGTCCGGATCATCTTCCCTCTCTTTGCCACATGTATCCAACTAGCATCCCAGTTTCCTGTTATAGTCCTTAGTCGGGTAGATCAGTGAGTTGATGTGTCCTGTCTTTAGCGGTCCCTTTGAGTTTCTGGTGAATATTATTAATGCACTAGTTATTAACAGCAGCGCATTAATAGCTAGATTCTGTCAATCACTCCAGTATTCAGGGCATTGCTTTATACACTGATGTATAACTCAAGTGTGCCTGAGCTTCGAGGTCCCACCTGACTGGAAGATGTTCTCCTTCAGGATTTTGCCAGCAGAGAGCCAAATCCGTGGTTCCATCAATAACAGCAAGTCGTCCAGTCCAGTCGTCCTGAAGCAGTAAAACAGTCCCAGACCGTCACACTATTATATTTTCCCAAACATCTTGGGGAGAAATGTGAGATAAGCTTTGTTGTTTCATTCAGTCAGCAGTCACTTTCACCATGAGCTCTCCATGGATGCCATTTTCTTATTGTTGTTCTTATTGTCGCTTTCCAATTGTTGAACCATGAACTCTGACTTTAGGCAAGCGAGGCCAACAGTTATTTAGATGTTGTTCTTCGTTCTTTTATGACCTCCTGGAAGAGTCAGATGGTTCATCAGTGTTCTGAGTTTTCTCCAGTTGTGGATGACGGTTCTCACCGTGGTTCAATGCTGTCAAAGCCTCAAACGTGGCTTTTTAACCCAGCTTAGACTGTAATGTCCCTACTTTACTTTGTCAGGCTCTAGTTAAGTGAGTTGGTCCTGGTGACGCCGGATCACTGTGTCCCTGTATTCTTCATGAAACTTCAAACCTTCTCCATCATTATTCATTTCCTGCTGTTAATATTAATGCAATTTCCTTCTGCCTCTGTGGGCTCAAACATACGTGAGTAGAACTGGATACGGTGCTTTGTCACATCAGTGATGCTGCTGTCCCTCAGGGTCTGATGTCACTTTAAAAATGCCACATGCCTGCCAGGATCATTGTACCGAGATTAGTGAACAAAAATGAAAACAAGCCTTCAATGAATTTGTTACAGTGAAAGAGAATTTTTAAGCAGAATGTACAGTAAGCATTTTGCAAAAGACTCAAAAATATTTTATCATCTCATGGGGCATCTGGTGTGTGTGTGTGTGTGTGTGTGTGTGTGTGTGTGTGTGTGTGTGTGTGTGTGTGTGTGTGTGTGTGTGTGTGTGTGTGTGTGTTTGTTTTCCTCAGAAATGGTAATGCCCTTAACCCCAATGCAGGGGAGACTTAACAGTTGGTATTGACTTTGTGAACATTTACCACTGAGGATTCAGACTATTCAATTCTATTTCAACTGAGGGCTGCAGACGAAGAGGGAGGAAGTCCCAAGGCGCCGTGTTGCTCACATACAAACACACACACGCGTGCACAAGCACACACCCATACACACACTCAGACTGCGAGTTGAATCTGTTATTCTCCAGTGATATCGACTCAGTCGGATTTTAACCCCTCTCTGCCGTACAGAGACAAATGCTCTCAACATAACAAAGGCTTTGTGTGTGTGTGTGTGTGTGTGTGTGTGTGTGTGTGTGTGTGTGTGTGTGTGAGTGTGAGTGTGCTTTTTGCATTGCTGTTTCAGATGTGTAGCCTTTTGAATAATCACCACACAGGGGAGTACAAATGCCACTTCCATCAATGCAAATCAAAATAAAACAATGATTTATGTTTTCATGCACTTTTTTACTTCATTTTTGCCCTGAAATCAGTTTTTAATGTGACAAATTGATGCTTTGGTAAATATGATTTCTGATAGAGCTGGCTCAGTGAGAGGATGGATGTCACTGCTGAATATGTCCTTTAAATGTGGAAAATTAGAGCATCCAGTTAGCCTAAGCGAAAACAGCTAACTCGACTGTTCAGCAGAAAGAAAACGGCATTGAGTACTAACTAACTTACAAAGAATAAAACCACCGAGAGGGATGGAGACAAGAACATCCTCAAGTTTCTGTTGGTTCCCTGCTAACTGCTCTCTAAGGCTACCTCCTCGCGTACTCGGGTATTTTTGAAAACAGAGATTTTCCGTTTCGCGTTTTTTTGAAATCCCGTCCACACGTGCAGTTTTGTCATCGCTAAAATGAAATGTTGGCCAATCAGAAGTCTAGAAGCCTGGGAGGGAAACAGGGTTTTTGTCCCCTCACAAAACATTAAGTACTTCTGAAACGTTTTTGTTTTTCTGGAAAGGCAGATAATTTGTGTTATTTTTCAAGTGCCTTCATCATTTCACATGTTAATAACAAAAGACAGCATTTTGTTGTTGTGTAGACTCACAACTTAGGAATGAACAAAATGCATACAGCATACATAAATTAATATTTTTTAATTAAATTTATTTAAAACTGACGTTGAGATTTGGGCCCAAAAGCATAGAAAAATCTGCGTTCTCAAAAACGTGTGGATGCAGCCTAAGAAATCGACAGTAACTATAACCACAAGCTGTCCTCTCTGCATACAGGGAAATATGAGATTGTATGATTGTATGGTTAGTTAGCAGTGGCTAAATTTCCAGAGTAAAATAGTCATAGTGCTTCTACGGTGTATTTCTACAATGCAATGACACACACATTTACTTCTAAGGCCTCCTTGGCCATTCTTTGCATATCTTTGCTCTTCTCTGTGCTCTGGGAGCACTTTGCGGTTTTCTGTCCTCCACCATTTGTCAGCTTCTGGCCTGTTCCTCCCACCCACGCTCTCTGAGGATTGTGTCCACTCAGCCACACATCCTACACCCCCTTCAACAACCCACCCACCCACATCATTTATACATGTGAGCATTAGGACTTGTCACAGCCTTTCAGTCAGGGCAATTTATCAGTCCAGGCCATAGATCCTCATTAAACGGGTGAATCCCCAGTCCCTGACACTTGGGCCATCACATGTCCACTCTGCCATCTTACCACTACTGACCATTTGTCCAATCCAACTGGACAGATAGTGGAGAGATCCCTGGATTGTTTGCCTCTCAGGATGCTAGACTGGGATTTCTGCACTGCTGTTGTATTACACTGTAAAACGTTCACGTTAAAGTTCTAGAAAATTACGCAGTTTGTTCAAGAAAAAAATAAATCCTACACGGAAAAGCAATTATGTGCCGCGTGGTCATGACTGTGCCTCTGCTTACTGTATCTTGACTGGATGACGGGCTAATCAGTCGAGCCGGTGGTCAAACGCGGTCAGGAGATAGCCGTCTCTGTGTGGTCACTAGATAAGAGACACGGATCCTTAAAGGCCGGGCTAGCTGCCTCGTTAGTGCTGGGTCAGTGAACTGCCGTCCAGATTTCTAAATGGCCACTCAAAGCCGAGAACTGGATTTGTACGGATGTGTGTGCGTGAGAACGATGTTACTGCCGACTCCCTGGACTTTCTCACTGAAGGGTGCTGTGTTTACTGCAGTTAGCCGAGTCCCTTCAGCATGTCTTCACAGGGGAGAAGTGTTTAATAGGGATGTTTGTATTCCTGCACTGTTGCTGATTTGAGATTAGAGTTGTTGAGTTGGGGATATGCACACACACACCATCCTGAGGGGCTTTGTTGCAATATTAAGGCGGGTAAGTATCAGCCGCATATAGTATTTAGGGGGTCTCATCCAGCCCCTTGACCCTGTGTCTGTCTGTGTACATGCTCACATTCACACAAACACAGACATCCAGCTCCTGACCCCCACAACAGAGAGGCAGTGAGGTCTGCACTGCGCTGCTGCCTGATTGACTGGCAGTTCGTATGTGCGTGCAGAGAGATGCAGGCAGTGTGTACAGTAGTGTAGGTGTGTGTGCTGCAGAGGCCCAGACCAGCAGCAGGAAGCAGGATCTCCTGGGATGGCCGCGTGTTGGGTCGGGAAAAGAGGAAAACAAGAATGGAGGAAGGGAAGAGGGGTAGGAGACATGGAAGACATGACTCCATTGGTGTGTTCCTGCGTGCACGCACACGCGTGTGCAAAATGTAAAAAATGGATGCATCCTCCACCTCCTTCTGTTTCGGCTATTTGTTCGGCATATGGGAATCTCCTGCACAAACCTATAGGATAATAGCCTATGCATGCGTGTGAGGGAATCTGCAGCAGATTTTGATTTATACACATATCGTACATATATTTTTGATACTATACATCAACATTTAATGGCAGCAGAAGGGTGGGAGCCTGCACATTTTTCCACCTCCTTTTCAATGCACCAGATCTGTCACCGCACGGGGGGTAGAGAGAATGTCATGGAGGAGGTATGTCTTTCTTCAACGTATCCATCCACATAGTATTTTAATTGGGTTTTCGCTCCCTCACAGAAAGAAAGGAGGTAACAGAGGTGAGAGGAGGGATGAATCATGAAGGCGTGGAGGGGGAGAAAATGTGCTTCTCCGGGTTTCCATCTTCACCTCGCCAGCTATGCCATCTCATCACCGAGGCCCTCACAGCACAGACACACTCGTTCGTGCACCTGCACCTCCACCAGCCCGTATTGTTTGCTGCCGTAACGTGTTTGTATTGAACCGTATCGAACAATGGTGCAGCTGACATTCCTTCTGTGTTGGATAAGGCCGCTTCATAGAGACAAAATAATGCTGCTAAACCTGCCATGTCTCCCGGAGACGGTCAAACGTTCCTTCAGCAATGGACGAACTGATTGAGGCTCAGAAGTGGGATGGAGAATGCGTGCAGAAAGAGAGAGTAGATGTGTTTGTGGGTGTGTGTGTGCGAGTATAAATATGGGAGTGTGTGTGCGTGTGTTGTATGTTGATAGTTGATGTACAGGCCTGGAGGGCAAACGCTCTAGGCTGCTCTCGTTAAGAACCTGTCAGTCATCGGCAGAGAGGAACCAAAAGGAGTCCAAATCGCAACACTGAGCGGGTGTGTATGTGTGCGTACACATGTTTGTGTGTGTATAAAATGCATTCAGCCACTTGGCTATTCCCAAAAACAAGTCAGAAGAGAGATATGTGTGAAAGGGAACGGCTGTGCCGCAACGTGAAGCCACACTGCCCTCCAGTGGTTTTCTGTTGCTTCACCACAGAAAACCAGCGTGCTGTGAAACTGTGGAGGCTCGAGTGACAAAACACTAAGCCTGCTACCAATTTACTGTAGAGATTCGAAAACTAGACGAAATGCAAAATACTTTTCTTGAAAGTGAACGTATCGTTACAAGTGGAAGTACTCGGTGTTTGCATAAATAAATGTCGTAGTGCTACAGTGCGCACAGAGCGCAGCAGAGAGCCGAGACAGGAAGGAGAAAGGGGAAGTGTAAAAAGAGGTTCTGACAGCGATCGTTCAGCACAGTCCTTCAAACAAGCGTGTCTCCATTTCGGTGTCTTACGTGGGAAAATATGTGAAAAGAAACAAAGGATGTTTGTTTCTTTTGGATCCGGTGAAACACTGATGAGAACTGAGAGTACAAGTTTCTAAGTTCACGTGTTGATGTGTGAGCAGGTCTTGTTGTGCTCTAATGGCTCATGCTAACGTGAAATGGTGTCAGTGTGTATTTTAAGTCCAAAGCCGGATATCCAGAGCTCTGGGCTGTAGTAACCACCTACATGGTGCGCAGCTTTTAGCGTTAGATGCTTTTAAGAGCACACCTATCAATGCAAATAGCACAGCACGCCAAGTTTACCGCAAGTGTTTTATAATAAGTTTAGACCTTTTGTAATAAAGACAGAGTCAATCTTCTTCCCTCAACTCAACTGCTTTTCTTGTTTGTACTTGCTCAGAATCTGACGGTGAAACAAAAAATAAATCTATTTAATCAGGTTTCCTGAAAACTTGTATCTTTATGAAAAGAAACCAAGACTGCCAATAGATATATTTTTATTAGTTTGCTTGCTTCCATTGTGTTGTTTCCATTGTGGCTGGAATCTTTGTCAACTATCTAAAAATAATAAAGTCTTCAAAACAACAGGAAGATGTTCAAAAGCCCAAATTAAAAAAAAAAGCATCATCTGAAACCCTTAACCCACAAAGTGTAGGTGCAGGGTGCAAAGAGTAGAGAAGAAGCTGCATGCATCTATCTGGGTGTAGCACATGCACAGGCATGCACACGCATCGCTAGCAATCCATTTTTATCTCACCTCCCTGTGGTCACAGCTGTGACTGCACAGAGGAACTAACGGCGCACATTTCAGTAGATAGTTTGTGTCCTAGCACCGCTATAATATGTTCACTGCCATCGTCTCGCCCCTCAGA